>NC_081758.1:42809236-42886736 GCF_963082965.1 Carassius carassius | reverse complement strand
ATCATTTACTGCTTCTCTCTTCAGTGCAACACAATCAAACTCTCATTTACATTTACATTAAAGCTCAAGTGTTTGAAACATATCACAATAACACAACAGGAGTTGTGCTTTACTTGACACATATGTGTGTGTGTGTGTGTGTGTGTGTGTGTGTGTGTGTCCCTGGATCACAAAAGCAGTCTTAAATCTCTGGGGTATATTTGTAGCAATAGCAAAAAATACGTCACGGATTGGCATGGTACAGCAGGGGAGAAACTAAACATAAAATTGCTTTTTTTTATTAAACAGTGGTTTACTGAACAAATCGCTCTTTCTTTCAATAATTTCAATTAGAGATAACAATCTACATCAGCTCATACTCTCAACTACAGGGGGCCCTTTAACATTACTAGAGAGTTAAAATCAACAAAGCCCAAACTTATATTTAATTACTAATTATTTTTAAATATAAAACACTCAACTTAAACAAAAAAAAAAAAAGTATGCGAACATGTAAACTGTACGTAATGCAGTTTAATTAAATTACCCCTAAATGATAACATTTCTATAATATATGCATTATATACATTTCTATAAAATGGTACCCAGAAATATATACGCAGTGGCTGTCATAACTTTTATTTTTTATTTAAACATACATTAAATAGTAAAGACATCACTAACAGATAAAGTAAAATATATAGACAATATAGTTTAATATTCGGTGAAATGCTCTTCTCTAGCCTTCGTTTAAAGTACACTAACGAGCGGACGCTGATGCTACGTGACCTTTTGATTACAAGCATCTTTCCATGGTTGAAACACTGATTTATGTTCATTCATGTTTATTTCGCATTAGAACTATGATTGCGTTACCGTTTGAACTTTATATTTACATTACATTACATTTATTCATTTAGCAGAGGCTTTTATCCAAAGCGACTTACAGATGAGGACAGTGGAAGCAATCAAAAACAACAAAAAGAGCAATGATATATAAGTGCTATAACAAGTCTCAGTTAGCTTAACACAGTACACGTAGCATGGGATTTTAAATAATAGAAAAAAAAGAAAAAAAAATCGGCTTTATATCGGTTATCGGTCCCCTGCTTTCCAAGATATCGGCATCGGCTGTCAAAACAAAAACATCTCGGTCGACGACCATTTACCATGCTTCAATCCATTCTAGGATTCTAGGGTTTATACACATTTTTGTAATAAATTGGCCTGTGCTATTAAAACAGGACTGAACTGGTGATATCCACTGACATAATCAATGAAACCTTTCATAATCAATGAGCCGTTTGGCTATCGCTGAATCATGCCGATCGTTTCCGAGCAGATCAATACAGATGAGACTGAAGCTATCGATCGTGTGGATCAACACTAGATGAGAAAACCACAAGATTATTATTGTTTTCCATTAAAAGATTTGATTATTTCACTACCATTAAGATTATTTTTATGGCAATGAATCAAATTCACGTGTAAATTCTAAACTAAAATGTAAACCATTATAAAAACATTATACTTGAAGTAAAGGTGGACTGAAATTAAAATTAAATATAAAAACGTTTCATTTAGTAATAATTATAAAACAAAACAAATAATAAACTCAAATATAATTAAAACTCAAAATATTCATAAAAAGTATGATAGCATCTAAATGAAATGAAATAACAGTTATATAAAATAAAATACACGATTATGTTCTATTTAAATCCGCACTTAGAAATTAATACAAAAAAATGACTTTACCATTTAAATATAAAAATACCATAGCATAATAATATAAATATTTATATTAATATAAAAAAATTCTCTCTCTCGGACCTCGACAGAATTCTTGAGATTCGCTGATTACAGTCTACAAAGCACCTCGATAGAGATGTATGAATGATTTTACAGACGTCATGTAAGGTCTCGCCGATCACAGAGACCTAATAACTGCAATATTATCTTATCTTTAGAAAAATCATTAGTTTCCCATTCCAAACAACCACAAAATCTGATCATATGTCTCATCAATGTCATTTTAATTTCATTGTGTGTTAATGCATCAGAAAACAAAACGTATGAATTGTCAGCTACGCAGAAAGAGCATGTTAATTCACCACAAGTCTTCGTCTGTAACACACATGCACTAACATGCACAGCATTTCTGACACACAATGTGTTATAGCATGCAGCATAATCAGATCTCATGTGACAGTGTAGCATACTTCAGATTTATTTATCGTTGCATTGCATGCTGTCTCACAGACTACATGAGGAAAAAAACAGAAAGCTGAATAAAATAACAGAGGTTTCAAAACAACACCCACTGCTATTAAAGACTATTAAATAATGTATTACATACAGTATGTGTCCCTGGAGCACTAAAGCAGTCACACATAATAGTTTCTGCATGTTTTATGATGGTACATTTAAGACCAAGTTAAGAAAGTTTAAGAAATGCATTAAATGGAGCGCGATACATATGCATGGTTTCTAAATATAAAGACGGAAAATACAATTTTTTAAATATAACTTTTACAATATCTTCTGATCAAACTGCAATATCGAACTATTCTTAAATCAAGGTATTTTAACTCGAGAAGAAAAATGGCATGAAATTAAGTGAGTTTATGATTAAAAAGAAGAAATATCTGCTGAAAGGCTCAGAAAAAAATATACGTAATTCAAAGAGAAAACTAGTTTTCATTATATACATTGAAAGCTATTTGATCTTGCTTTAAGCATAAACTTTTTTAATTCTGACTTCGTATGTTAACTTTGCATCTCCGGTAAATGTATCTTGATTTAAGGATGTTTGGATATTTGTTACTGTTAAAGCGCAAACACACACACATTGATCCACACCTATTCATGTTGATGGGAATGTAAACTAATCAAAGAAAAGGTCAAACCACGTATAATGACAGATATGTTATCATGCTTTTCAACAACTCAGTCCTGCAGGAGCAAATGTACTCAAAGTGCTTTACTATTGCACTAGTGACTAATCTCACAATAATCAATAAAATAAAACAACTGCTACCTGCACTCCTAAAGTAAAAGTCTATTGTGCAAAAGTGTAAATGACCGAAATCAAGGTTATAACCAGTGTTGGGGAGTAACTAGTTACATGTAACGGCGTTACGTAATTTAATTACAAAATTATTGTAACTGTAATTAGTTACAGTTACTAAGAAAAAAATTAGTAATTAAATTACAGTTACTTATGAAATTTTTAACGATTACAAAGGGGATTACATTTGAATATTTACACACATCCACATACAGATTTAACTGATTTCTTTCCCAAATTGCACTGACTATTCTGAGACATACCGCCCTAATAATTTCCGGGATGCGGAAATACAGTCTGGTTCGTAGAATCAAGTCATAAAAACGGAATGCCTAACGCGGACGGAATATGCCACATTTTGGATGACTAAATCAAAAGTAGGTCAGTACACTTGAATCAAAACATGACATGGACTAGTGTCTGTGAATATAAAGCCCCAAAAATGCAATATATGACTCCTGCACGTTCTGCGTGTCTGTGGAAATCAGGCGCGGACTGGATACTGGGAGAACCGGGACAATTCCCGGTGGCCTGGCAGCCGATTTTGCCCGCTATTTTAATATCATTATTGTATAATTGCCTGCCGAATGTACTAAAGCGATCATTTGCGAATCCGCCGTTTGATAATTAAATCTCTAATAAATCAGGAAGTGTTAGTCATGACTCGCGCGCTCTCCGCGCCTCCGCCAAACGGTTTGGATCAGACTCCGAGTAATCATTGCGAGAGAGAGAGAGAGAGGGAGAGGGAGGGAGAGAGAGAGAGAGAGAGAGAGAGAGAGAGAGAGAGAGAGAGAGAGAGAGAGAGAGAGAGAGAGAGAGAAAGAGAGAGAGAGAGAGAGAGAGAGAGAGAGAGAGAGAGAGAGAGAGAGAGAGAGAGAGAGAGAGAGAGAGAGGACTTTGGAAGCGCACAGCTGGAGCAGAGAAGCAGAACTATACTGTTCAGGGTTTCAGGTCAGTTTCATCTGTAAAGATGCTTTTTTTTATTTGTTTTTTTTTATTTAATTAATCAAGAAGCAGCACGTTGCTCATCAGTCATCACTCAAAATACTATATAAAGGACATCATTATTATCAGTTGTAATGGTACAGTAGTAATTTATCTGAAAAACAATCAGATTATTTTTATAGGTTTAGGGGGAGCTACTGACAGACAACAACACAACCCTTACGAAAATTAATGTTTTAATATATTTCTATAAATCCAGAGAAAATAGTTACTATTGTTTAACTGTGGTAACCAAAAATTTAAAATGATTTTACAAATTGAGTTATTTAAAAATAAATACAAATCCATTTGCAAAAAACAAAACAAAAAAAAAAGGTTATTGTATATAGGCTAAAAAAAGCATGGTCAATTTTTGTAAGGAAAACATGACTCGTGTACAGTAGTAGGATTTTTCTATAAAGATATTGTAGTATTGTAGAGTATTGTATTGTAAAGTATAGTTTTGTTCAATCTTGAGTATTAAAGTCATGAGAGAGATGGATAACAGGGCAAAATAAAGAGACTGAAGAGAAAAATGGAAGTGAAGGTACAGTTCAGGAGCGAACTTATAATTATTTTGCATGTCCCCAAATTAAAGATTTAAACCTTTTTTATGTCAGGTCCATACAAAAAATAGTTTTGTCCGTGAATTTGTTTATATGAGTTTGAATTTTCCAGTCTGAATTTTTTTCCCAGTCCGCCCCTCCTGTAAATTAATGGCAAAGACATGGTTTCATTTACTACACATAGGCCTACTGAAGCTCGCAGTGTTTTCAACCTCTGCCGCCTCAATATAGGAGTACACGAGCACATAAACATAATTTCTAGAACTGTTCTGTGTCACTTCATGTGCATTTTACTTATTTTGAGAAAACTATCATCATATACAAAGAGACAGCAGTTTAAAAAAAACACCAATGTTTCAGGAGTTTATTACACAGAATACGTCACATGCTTATTAGATAACTGTATTTGAGTTGATGTATATGCTTTTATTCATTATTCTTTAATTTTCACAAATTTAGAAAAGTAATCAAAAAGTACTCAAAAGTAATTAGTTACATTACTTTAATAAAGTAATTGAAAAAGTTACACTACTATTACATTTTAAACAGGGTAACTTGTAATCTGTAACCTATTACATTTCCAAAGTAACCTTCCCAACACTGGTTATAACACAACTGTTGTGCATTTAAACCTAGTAAACTGCCTACCTAGACAGCAGCTGTGTGCATGTAGTGAGCTGTCAGCTTAGTGTGGATGACTAACAAGGCAGTAAACAAGTAAACAAGTGGGCTGTCCAGATAGAGGCACTAGAAATGTGGTTTAACA
Source organism: Carassius carassius (assembly GCF_963082965.1). Lineage (NCBI taxonomy): Eukaryota > Metazoa > Chordata > Actinopteri > Cypriniformes > Cyprinidae > Carassius > Carassius carassius. The sequence continues at coordinate 42,881,371 of NC_081758.1, read as the reverse complement.
GCATCATACTCAGGTTGACAGTTATTAAACTCGACCTGCTGCGAGAACTAACACCTGTGCATTGATTAAAGCGCTCCTGTGTGGTTTATTAGATGTTAAACACGAATGTCTGTCATTAGATGTTGTTTATGTTTGTTGTTGTTGTTACTGCAGTGAAACACGTTAATAAAGCGTACGCAAGCGTCGGTCACGCACTTGCTTCAGGCGGTAAGATGCAGGAGACGCGCGCTGTTGTGGTAAAATCGGGGTAAAAGCAGAAAAGAGACGGTGAAGTGAATGTGAACCATAGACAGTAGATGTGAACAGTAAGTAATCCGCTCTACGCCGCCATGACGCTCCCTCTCAGCTGTGCTGCTGTCATGACGTAAGCACGCACGAGCGCGTCATGTGACGACGGTTTATTTTGGCTTTAGCGGAGTTTGGGAGATCTTTTTTGTTTGTTTGTTTGTTTGTTTGTTGGTGTTTATTCTTAGCTGTTCTCAGTTTGTTGTAATTAATTATGTAGAATTTATCGATTTGTTTAAATTGTTTGTAACCCCCTGGAAATTTTCATTTTCTAATTGTTGTTCGCGTATTAATTGTAAAAAAAAAAAATGAAGTATGAAAATATGATAATTAATAAAATATGAACATTAATAAACAATAATGACACATTTAATAAATAATATTACATTTAATTAAAAATAAAGTTTGGATAGAAACAGATTTGTAAATTTAAATTAATTATAAAAATTTTAATTAGAATTTGTATTAGTATAGTGATTATTAACAATTAGTTTATATGTATTTGTTATTTTTAATACATTTAAATTAAATGAAGTGTTTTTTTAAACAACTTTCAGAATTTTAAATTTTTTTTTGTAAGATTTCTAATCATTTCTAATAATTGTTATATTATTATAATAATTGGGCTGATATTTCCATTCACTTAAGTGTACATTTATGTAAACATTTTGTTTTGTTTTTGGTCTTGAGTTAAATCACTGGCAGCATATTGTAGATTATTTTAATAAAAAACTTCACCATCAGTCACCAAAAGAGACTTACATTTATTAGCAAACTTTCGTTGTTAACCATTTAGTCTCCAAACCAAACTGAATTTAAATGAGCATACATAAGTAGATATCAAACATATAGACAACCAGCAATTAATCATCAGTCATACAAAAAAAAATCTGGCCAATCAGTGTTTACTTTTTCATTGAATTGTAAATGAATAATGCTTAAAAAAAAAAAAAAGAAAGAAAGACTGAAAGGGTGTAGTGGTCAGATTTAGAGTTCCTGAGATCTGTCTGTGTTGATCTCACAGCTCTTTCTCTCTCTTCACGCTGGTGAAGACGTGATCGTGCTCTTCTCTCTGCAGATCTGTGTCCTCCTCCATCTGTCTGTCACTGGGCTCCGGTTTGATTCGGACTGAACTGGCTGAAACCGGACCAGAACTGACCGGATTCTGAAATGTTCCGGTTTGCACCGGTTCTGAAAAGCCATCTCGTCTGCTTCTGGACCTGTTCACAGAGAGAAAGCAAAGGTTTCTGAATTAAATTTATTCTTTTCTGTGATTTTAAAGAGCTTATATAACATCCATTTTATATCTTTACTTGCTCAAGTACATAAAATATACATAATTTGCCTTGAACTTCATTTATTGTGTTTTTGCACCAAAAACAGGGTTTTGTTTTAGTTTATCTAGATCTAAGATTCCCGAACATTATTATGAGCTAAAACCCTTGAATCATGTTCATGGTTCACCGATTTTGGTTAATAGACATTTTTAGTGTTTTACATTGATTGTGTTTATTTTAAAATAATTTTGTATTATGTTTAATTTCTCAGTATATTAATTTAATATATTTTATATATTTTATATTATATATTTAATTTCATATACTAATGTTTTCAATATTTTATATATATATATATATATATGTGTGTGTGTGTGTGTGTGTGTGTGTGTGTGTGAGAGAGAAAATGTGAAATTTATACATTAAATATATAATTTCAAATAATATACTGTAAGAACATGCATCTTAATTATATATATATATATATATATATATATATATATATATATATATATATATATATATATATATATATAATATTTTTATTGTATATATGAATGTGTTATGTTTTGTATTTTATTAGATTTTATATTGTTTGTATATACATACTGTTCCATATATAAACACCTTATAGATTATATATGCAATAAAAATATAAATTATTTAAAATCATAATAATTATTTTAAAATATTAGAATATTATTGTTTTAACCAATTATAAAAAAATATGAAATTAACATATTACTGTTGTAAATTGCAATTGGACTTTCATGTAAAAAAGCGATATTTGATAGTTATAGGTCTAATAATTATTTCACCTGCACTGCAAGTTGCAAAAACTTTTATATTTGAGGTATAAATCCTTCGCTTTCAAAGCATTCAAATTTTCAAACTTTTATTATATCTAACGTATGCTGGTGAAATACTGTAAACATGTATCCACAGAAATGTTGGAAACTGCATCCTGAAATGCACTTTATTTATTTTAATTTAACTTTTAATTTAATTCTTAGCTTTTCATCATCTCATGGTCATTCATACGGACCTGTAGTTGTAGAACCAGTTGCTGACAGTGCTGGAGTGCAGTCCTAGCTGTGCTGCGAGTCTCTCGATGGTGTGTGGAGACGGATACGGCTCTGTCTGATACACCGCTATCAGTGCTTCTCTCTCCTGAGCACTAAAGATGACACGCGGCCTCTTCATCACCTCACACCGTCCCCAATGATCACAAAACCAGCGTCCTCTGGCATCTAACGTCCTGTGTGATTCACAGTCTGATCCAATCAGAGCACGTTTGAGACGAGCTGCGAAAGAACAGACAACGTTTAAAGAAACAGTGCACCAAAAATGTGCAGGAAATATCCTCACCCTCAGGTCACCTGAGTTTGTTTCTTCATCAGGTTTGGAGAAATGTAGCATTGCATCAGTGTCTCATCAATGGATGCTCTGCAGTGAATGGGTGCCGTCAGAATGAGAGTCAGATAAAAACATCACAATAATCCACAGCACTCCAGTCCATCTGTGAACATCTGGAGAAGACAAAATCTGTGCAGATTTCTCTCCTGATTCAGAACACTTTTTCACTGGAGGAAGTGTTATTATGGATTATAGACTCTATGTGTTTGAGTTAAAATCATCTTAATGCTGGATTTGTTTCAGGTTTTGTCTTCTCCAGATGTGAACTGATGGACTGGAGTGCTGTGGATTATTCTGATGTTTTTATCAGCTGTTTGGACTCTCATTCTGACAGCACCTGTTCACATCCATTGGTGAGGAAGTGATGCAATGCTACATTTCTCCAAATCTGATGAAGACACAAACTCCTTATGGACTGAGGACAAGTAAATCAAACATACATTGACCTCTCTGGTCCATCTTCTTCATAGCGTTGAGCTTCTGAATGTTTTGAGGGTCTTGGAGCCACAGATGCATCCGAATGAAGTTCTCCTTCCCCTTCAGACTGAGTTTAGTCCAGGGTTTGGGGTGCGACAGCAGTTCAGACACAGAGCTTTGTGTTAAACCCAAAACCTCTTCGCCGAACACTCGCTGACCTGCCAGAACAACAACTATCAAGAGCAGCACTATTAAACAGAAATACATTTAAACATTCAGATTATACGTCAGATGGTACATTTCATGCCCATTGATGGGGGTTATATTTTTTTCTAACAATTTTCTTCAAAAATATGGTATTAGAAATATAATTTCATAGTTAATAATTGACCAAAAGGGACTTTCTTAGTAAACTTTAATATCATTGTTTACCATTTAGTCTCCAAACTAAACTGATTGTGTGAGCTTACAACGTAGTTATAAAACGATAATTATTCAGTCATACTGAATTAAAAGAAATACTTTGGCCGATCAGGATTTACTTTTACGTTCTTTAAATGAATTGATAAAAAATTTAATATTTTTTTTAATGTAAATGTACAATTTTTGGTACATTACAAGTAGAATTAAGATTTATATTATATTTTTTTCTGACTGTTTTCTTTAGATAGATCATATCCATTAAGTGAAAGTATTTTAATATTTTAAAGAGCAAGTCATGTAGGTTTTTGGAAGAATATCTCTTTTGCCGTTTATAAGGTAGCTATCCTTAAATGAAAACAATCTGCAAAGTTGTTAATCAAAAAAGTGCATGATAAATAAAGATATTTGAAAAGATATGATTTGAAAGAAAACAGCGCATCCTTGTGGAGCGGCTGACACAGAAGAGCGTACTCTAATATTTAATGTATATTCTGAGAAAACTACAATGTTCTGACCTTAGATGCATTTATACACAATATTAGGACACTTTAAAATACCGTATGACATACTCTTTAATTTTTATTTTATTACAAAAAATATTTTAATATTTATTTAGCTTTAATTTACGTATTAGCTTTATATCGATATAGCTCTAATTTATTTTTATTTCTATTTTAATTGTACTTTAAGTCCCCCCACACCCAACACACAAAACCATTACTCGAAATAAATATGAAATAATATAAAATATAAAAATGTTACCTTGCAACACTTCAAATTGCAATAAATAAATGAATAAAATATATAGACATTCAAAAAACTACAAAATTACTAAAACTTTAAAATCAAAATGGAAACTTAAAAAAAATCTTTTATATTTGATTTGAGGTTTATTTAAATGACTGAATATACTGATTTTTAAAAACAACAACAACACTGCTTCTGGTCTCTAGATATGGTTTAGGTTCCTGCTTTTAACTGTGGGATTTTTTCACTTGTGTTCTGCTCCAGCAGATGAAAACGATGCATTAGATCTGTTATGATCTGAGGAATCATTGATGTCTGAAGCTCAGACTCTGATCTCAGGTCATCATTTGCTTTATATGCATGAACACAAACCTATGTTGTTGACGGTGAGAGCTTCTTTGACCCTCTGCGTGATGCTGAAGGTGTCCAGTTCCAGAGACTGAAGCTCACAGCTGCTGCTGATGGGACAGGAGCGAGGTCTCTGACGCGTCTCCGTCTTCACCTTTGATCCGTTAAAGACCTGAGTTCTCTGATCCGGATCCACAGGAAGTGTCTGGAACGAGCGGCTCACGGAGGACGGAGAAACGGAGGGGTCAGTATCTTCATCCAGTTCACATTTGACTTTCTGGATGATGCTTTGGACAAAATCAGCCGGAGACTGAACGCTGGGCTCCAGTGCCCCATCATCCTCTTCTTCTTCTTCCTGGAGCGGTGCTTCACTCGAGCCGTTCGTCGTATGCATCTCGTGTTTGGCCTGCTGCAGGATGTTTCTGATGACATCGTCTGATGCCTGAGATCTGCTGCCTTCATCATCATCATCCAGCACTGAAACAAAGACACTCAAGCTGTGATCCTGCAAATCCACTTTAAAACTCTCTGTTAAATGTTGTTAAAGTGAGATGTGAGGCTGCACTGACTCTCCAGACGACTCTGATCCAGAATGTTCCTGATCACGTCGTCTGAGCTCACGTCTGCAGGACCAACCCATGGGACGAAGACACCTTCACAGACAAGAACAAACTAGTTGACAAGACTACATTTGTATTATTTTATTTGGTAAGTAAAAAAAATAAAAAAAATTATATATATATATATATATATATATATATGAATAATAATAATACTATATAATAGTTTATTCATTATATCAAAAATACCCCCATCTGTTTTTACAAACTTTTTCATTACTTTAATACAACAAACTATTTTGGTACAAGAAAGCAATCAATAAAGAAAACATATTTTCCAAATAACTAAACTAACTATCTTGAAAATGAGAAATTTACAGGATATATTGAGTCTAAGATATTATTTGTTTTCAAAGAAACTCACAAAATGTACTGTTTAAAAGAAGTATCCATGAATATCAATATTGCATCACAATTCCATTTATCCATTTCTTCATCTATCCATCATTCCTTCCTTCTTTTCTTCCATCCATCCACCTATCCTTCCTTCCATCCATCCATCATCCATCCATCCATCCACCCATCCATTCATCCTTCCATTAATCCATCTAACATCTTTCCTTCCGTCCATCCATCCATCCTTCCATTAATCCATCTAACATCTTTCCTTCCTTCCATCCATCCATCATCCATCCATCCTTCCATTAATCCATCTAACATCTTTCCTTCCCTCCATCCATCCATCATCCATCCATCCTTCCATTTATCCATCTAACATCTTTCCATCCATCCACCCATCATTCCTTCCATCCATCCATCATCCATCCATCCATCCATCATCTATCCATCCTTCCATTCATCCATCTAACATCTTTCCTTCCCTCCATCCATCCATCCAACCACCCTTCCTTCCTTCCTTCCTTCCTTCCATCCTTCCTTCCAATCATCTTTCCTTCTATCCATCCATCATCCATCCATCCTTCCATTTACCTTTCCATTCATCCTTCCAATCATCTTTCCTTCCATCCATCCATCATCCATCCATCCTTCCATTTACCTTTCCATCAATCCTTCCATTCATCCATCTAACCATCTTTCCTTCCAACCATCTATCATCCATCCATCCTTCCTTCCTTCCTTTCATCCTTCCTTTCATTCATCCATCCATCCATCCATCCTTCCTTCTTTCCTTCCTTTCATCCTTCTTTTCATTCATCCATCCATCCTTCCTTCCTTCCTTCCTTCCTTCCATCCATCCTTCCAATCATCTTTCCTTCCATCATCCATCCATCATCTTTCCATTTACCTTTCCATCCATCCATCCATCCTTCCATTCATCCATCTAACATCTTTCCTTCCCTCCATCCATCTAACATCTTTCCTTCCCTCCATTCATCCATCCTTCCGTTCATCCATCTAACATCTTTCCATCATTCCATTTATCCTTCCATCCACCCACCCATCCATCCATCCATCCACCTTTCCATCCACCCTTCCTTCCTTCCATCCATCCATCCATCCTTCCAATCATCTTTCCTTCCATCCATCCATCATCCATCCATCCTTTCATTTACATTTCCATCCATCCTTCCAATCATCTTTCCTTCCATCCATCCATCATCCATCCATCCTTCCATTTACCTTTCCATCCATCCTTCCAATCAACTTTCCTTCCATCCATCCATCATCCATCCATCCTTCCATTTACCTTTCCATCCATCCTTCCATTCATCCATCTAACCATCTTTCCTTCCAACCATCTATCATCCATCCATCCATCCTTCCTTCCTTCCTTCCTTCCCTTCATCCTTCCCTTCATTCATCCATCCATCCATCCTTCCTTCCTTTCTTTCATCCTTCCCTTCATTCATCCATCCATCCTTCCTTCCTTCCTTTCATCGTTCCTTTCATTCATCCATCCATCCATTCTTCCATCCATCCTTCCATTTATATTTTTTCATTCATCATTCTTTTCATCCATCTAACCATCTTTCCTTCCATTCATCCATTCCTCATTTCTTCCATCCTTCCATCCATCCATCCTCTCACCTCTCAGTCTCTCCTGGATGTCGCTGAGTGTTCGGATGCTGTGCTGGTCTGACAGGAAGTGCTTCATTCTCAGGAAGGGTTCTCTTCCTCTGCTGGTCAGTTTGCTCCAGGGTTTGGGTCGGGCCAGTATATCACTGACGGTTCCCTGAGAGAGACCGAGCACATAGTGACCGAACACCCGCTGGCCGATGTTCAGCCGCTGAAGAGCCCCTTTGACCTGCTGAGCTAATCCAGCCGTGTCGAGCTCATCTCCATCCTCAGACTCCACATCACAACCCACATCTCCACAGGAGTCTGTCTCTTCTATAATGAAGCTCTGGAGGCTTGGAGATGAGGGTGATGAAGAAGACGATTCATTCAGTGCTTCTTCTTTCCCAATGGAGTGATGAAACTTTGGCGTTTCCGTCTGGATCACAAGATCTGATCAATGAGCAAAGGTATTAACAGATCAGACATACAGCAACAGAACACAACAGCATTGCTAATTCACATCATTTAGCGTGTTTTTGTAAAATAAAGACATATTTTCATTCTGTTTTCTCTTTCTATGTGAATTAGATTGTATTATGTCGATTTAATGTGTTTTTAAGGCCAGATTAGACTGTATGTTCTGTCACTTACACCAGGCTTTCTCAAAACTCGGGTTTGGGAGTTCATGAAAATAATTTTTTTTTTAATTAAATAAGCACATAATTTTAAAATGAATGAAGAAAAAAACACTGTAAAATCAAATCAATTAATATTTGCATAAATAATTAAAAATAAATTATAAAGCTAAACTGTCTTATTTTAAATAGACTAGAAAAAATAATAATACAATAAATCTTCAATAAAACACATACTTAAAAATCTTAAATATATTATTTGAATCTATTTGATTATTTTAATAACTCTAATAAAACTTAAAAAAATGTTTTGTATAAAAACAAGATTAAAGACTAAAAGTCTAATTGGATTAGAATAAATTATTTAAATATAAACACAAAATAAACACTTACCAAAAAGCAGATTTTTTTTATATAAATTCAAATTAGAATAATTAAAAAATTAAATCTACAAAAATAAAATAAAATAAATACAATTAAAATAATACTTACTAAAAATAAATGGAATAATTAAGAATGAATAATAAAAAATAAAAATAAAAATGGAAAAAATTTTTTTACAATTGAAATTAGAATAAATAATTCAAAGCACTGAATGTATCAAGAAGTGCTGCATGGGGTATGAAATCTCGGTGCTCTTTGGTTGTATGGGAAGATGGCTTCTCACCAATTTGTCTTTGATTGTAGGTGCTTTTCGGAACGCAATTGAAGGAAATTCAGGCATGACTCAGTCTATTTTGTGACACAATAGGCAAACAGAATTAAGAAAATTATAAAAAGTAATTGGCAAATAGTTATGAGTGATCCCTTTCTAAGAGAAGTCAGGCCTGAATTTCCATCTTCCCGCAAAGAAATCAAATACTTGGTTAAGTTCAAGTGTAGGAAATTACAGGTGCGCTAACTGCAATCATTGTGATAATATGGTTAAGACTGACGTGTTTAGAGATGTAACCTCTAGTTCTGGTTTTAAAATAAGATCGTTCATTAATTGTAATACTTCATTCGTGGTGTATAGGCTGGAGTGTCCATGTGGCTGTTTTTATATAGGGATGACTACAAGAAAATTAAACACCAGATTATCAGAGCATAAAAATGCAATTAGAGTCTGCAATCCGTTATACCCCATGGCCCTACATTATAGAGATATGAATCATGGTAGTCCAAGTACATTAACAATTATAGGCATTGGACATATCCCGAAATCTATAAGGGGAGGAGATAGGGCTAAAAGGTTGTTACAGAGAGAGTCTTTCTGGATTTATACATTGAAAGCAACTACATCACCAGGCTTAAATGGTGAATTAGACTTTGTACCATTTTTGTAGAAAGTGTTGCTCTTTGAAATGTGTTTTTCTTCTAGCTGCTCTACATAGAGTGACCAGGTGTTTCTAATTTGAATAATTAACTGCTGTTAAATGAACTGAGATGATGTTGATTACACACACCCTGATGAAGGCGTAGATGAACCTCTCACCAAAAGAGTTTCAATGTATAAAGCCAGTGATGCAATAAAGGCTTTTTAACTTTTCACTATACAATTCGAGTGCCTTGGAGTTCAAGTTCTTATAATAAATAATGTATTATTTGAATGAAGCACTCACTGTTATCAGCAGTAATGCTCCTGAGAGACTCCTGAGAGAGAATCAAACACCATCAGTAGGTGGCGCTGCCCACAAACGCCTTAGTTCAGCTGACTGAATTCAGAATGGCATGCTTGCATATACTATTAATATTTCTGCAATATAAATACAGTAAATGAGAAGAAAAGTGAGTGAAAATCGTGTTTCTCTTACCGACACGACATCAGTAGTTTGCATCTGTGCTCGAAGAGTCCTGAAATCATCACAATAAAGAGACGTTTGTAATGTTATATCATTGTATATTACATGAGGATAGATTATATTTATGTAATACCTGAGCTCAGTTTTGATCTTGTCATAGTCCTGCTGGGATTGTAACTTTGTCTGGAGTCTCTAAGGAATGGACGAGAAGTCAGTGTGAGTAATCGAGTCAACTGTTCCTTTAATAATCAATACCTCTATATGTTTCTACCTCTATATGCTGTGCTTTATTGGCCAGTTGCTGTTGCAGCAAAGCGACGTGATTGGCTGCTCGCTTCTGGACTTCCTGCAGCAGACTCTGAAGTCGTCGCACTTCCTGTTTCAGACGCTGAACGTCGCGATGTGTCATCACAACCATCGTCTCCACATCAGCAGAGCTACAAATCAGTTCAAAGAAGAAGAAAAAAACACCTTTTAAATGCATTATTATTTAGTAGTACATTTACATTCATATTTATTTATTTCATTTATATTCAGTAGTGTACTTTTACATTTATATTTATTTTCATGTTACAGTATATTAATACATTTGATATTCAGCAATATATTCAGTGTTTACATTTTATATGTAGCCTATATTTAATTGTGTATTTAGTAAATTAGTATTATATTTTGCATTACATTTACTATACTTATATTTAGTAGTATATTTTGTACATCTAATATTTTGCAAATCATTTAGTTTATTTACATTCATATTTACATTTCATGTATATTTAGCACCTTTATATTTAGTAATATGCTTGGTATATTTATATGTAATAATATATGTATTACATTTACATTCATATTTATTTAATTTATATTCAGTAGTAATGTAATTTTATTTTTACATTTGATATTTAGCAATATATTCAGTTTACATTTATATTTAGTAATATACTTAATATATTTATATGTAGTAATATATTCATTATTATTATTTATTATTAAATTTAGTAGTAAATATTTATTTTTATATTTTGCGATATATTTAGTAGTATATTTTGTACATCTTATGTTTTGCAAATAATTTAGTTTATTTGCATTCAAACTTATTTACATTTATGTATATTTAGCACATTTATAATTATATTTAATATTATACATATGCATTTATATTGATATTCAGTAATATATTTAGTATATTTACATTTAAATCTATTTATTTCATTTATATTCAGTAGTAAATTTTGTACATTTCTGTTTATTTACAAGTAATAGTATATTTTGTACATTTTACAAAATGTTTACATTTTATATTTACATTTATATTTTGTAGTATATTTTGTACATCTTATAATTTGCAAATAATTTAGTTTATTTAAATTAGTATTTACATTTATGTATATTTAGCACAATTATATATAGTAATATGCTTAGTATATTTAGATATATTAAGTAATAGCAATATATTAAGTGCATTTACAGAAATATTTACTAATATATTTAGTAAATTTACGTTTTTATTTAGTATGTTTACAGTTATAGGTATTCAAATATGTAAATATGCCTCATGTTTGACCATGACTAAAGTCTTTCTGATAAAAGTCTTACGGTGGTGATGCTGCAGGAAACACACACAGATCCTGTAAAGATAAAGACAGCAGATAGAAAGATGAGCTCAAAACTAATAAACATCCACTGAACAAGCAAACAAACCCTGGTTTACTACGAGGTAAAAGCTGCGACCAATACAAATACTGTACATGTTATTCATCACATACCCGTGTAGTGACTCTAAAATCAAAGAGACAGACATAAACAGTGTGAGTGAAACTGAAGCAGCACTTACCATCAGTTTGTGGATGTGCTCTTGATCTTAATGTATTTCCATGCAGAGACGCTCCTGACGCTGAGTTTCAGCAAACTAACATCAGACCAGAGACGAAGAGATGAAGAGAAGAGAAGAAAGAGGGGAGGGACTCAGCCGATCAATACCCGCATTCATCCAGACAATCAATACCTGCAAACAAAGAGCTCCATCAATCCATCAATAGATCTATAGACAGCAGCTGAGAGCGGGGGGGGGGGGGGGGGACAAGATCAATCAATCAATCAATCAATCAGTCTAGAGGAGACATGCATTCAGCTGCATGCATGTGCAAACGTGATTATTGTAGGTCACTATTTCAGTTTCACCTCTGAATGACCTTTTCTGAAACAAATTAATGTATAGATGCACAATTATTTCATGTTGTCACTGCCAGTGTCGTTATAGTAAACTAAAACCATCATGTGTGAGTGTCAGTAATACTAAAATAACTGCATGTGTTTATAAAACTGCGTGTGCAATTATTATATATATATTAGCAAATGATGTTATATCATAGATTTCATTGTTTATGAATTAAATTCTGAATTTGCCACAGGTATAGCATATTAATTTTCAGGCTCTGTATAGTATGCACTGAGGTCATGTAATAAAGCAATGTGATGATGATGATAATGATCATAAAAAATATATTTAAAAAATGGTATGCAACAACAGAAATCTGATTGATACATTCTACTGTTTATTGCTAGCGTTTGATGTTGCATATACTGTCACTTTTATTATTATTGAGTAGTGTTCAGTATTCCATTTCAAACATAATTCATATTTTATATTTAATTTTTCATATACAATAGTAAGTTTATGATCCCATGCAAAATTCAGATGAAATCTGAACCACAGCTGAAACGGGCTGTTTTAATGAGGATGAGGAGAGTCACAGATGACATATTGACTGTCACTATTGGTTTTATTGATCCTGATGATTGATTTGAAGCTCACAGGACACAGTATTGATTTTCAGCCCAGCCGGAGGAATATTAGGAAAGACCCAGAAGCCAAACCTTCATATAACTAAACATCAACAGCATAAAATTATAGTCACGGGAAATAAAATAAAATTGACTAAAATGATTTTTCCTGAGGTTGTTTGACAGACAAAAGCAAAACGGTTGCACTTTATTTTACAGTACGTGTACTAACATGTACTTACAGTGTATTTATCTAAGAAAGTTCTGGTAATACAAGGTAGTTCAGGGTTAGTACCTATTACATAGTTATTGTGATTACTATAATAAGTACGTAGTATGTACATGAGGAACAGGACTGTAAAATAAAGTGCTACCAGCAAAACTCTGTTTTATTAAAAATAATTATTAACTATTATAAGCTTTGGTTTCATATATGCATATATTATTATGAAATGCTGCAGCCACTTTAATATGTGCATGTGTAACTGTGGAGTTCACTCTGTTCCTCTCCTATTTAACGGTGACTTACTCACTGCTCCGGGTGTGTGTGTGTGTTCACGGTGTGTGTGTTCACTACTGTGTGTGTGTGGGCACTTGGATGTAATTATGCCCCATGTCTAGGGAATGAAAGGACATAATGAAGATAGAGCTGGGGGGCGTAATAGATGAGTATGGGACACCATACTTGGCCACACTTCACTTTCACTTTCTTTTTTCACACTGTCTTTTTTTATTTGTTTTACTTTTATGTATTTGCTGGTTTTATATACGTGTAGATTTATATATATATATAAATATACCCTTACAATATTTTATGTATTTGTTGTTCCAATCACCAATAAAAAACTAATAAAATACCGGAGTTCTTAAAAAAAATGTTTTACTGCAATCTTTAGAACAATGAAGGGCAAAGCAGAAATTACATAAAAAATAAATATAATAATAAACAAGGACAATTAAAAATATATATAAAATAGGAAAAGCAATAAGAAAATCGCATGAAAGTAACTAGAAGGACAAATAGTTACAAATTAGGCTTTAGAAAAATATTTGTCACTTTGTTATTTTTATTTTATTTATTTTGTAGCTGTAGCCTATACATATAGTGATCTATTCTATTTTATAATGAGTAAAAATAGTTTTTTTTTTCTCTTTTTTTTACAACAAAATAATAGTCCTCTAGATTGGGTTTTCTACTGTGCAGTCTCACGCGTTTCACAGAAATATTTATTTCAGAAATATTAATCTGCACCCAGCCTGTTTTATTTAGCTGTATGTAGGGCTGGGCAAAAAAATCGACTGATATTTCCATGCGCATCTCGTCAGTAAAGCCGCTCCTGTGATTAGTAGTTCCTTTCCAGCACTGACAAGCTACACAAAATCACATTCAAAATCACTGGCGATTCATTGCTGATTCTGAACATGATTATGTGTAGCTTGTCCGTGAACTACGGCTCTATGTAGTAAATGCTCCCATACTCTGATCTGAACGCATGTGCTGTAAATTAACTACTAATCATAGGAGCGGCTTTACTGACGAGATGCGCATGAAAATATCAGTCGATTTTTTTCCCCCAGCCCTAGCTGTATGGATTTAAATCAGTGAGTGATGAAGCTGCGCTACTCATAGACAGCACAGAAAAGCACAGATCAATGTTCAGTCAAGTATAAAAGAAACACTGCGTGTTTTCTTTCAGAATCATCATTGGCTGGTGGAAAGAAAAAGATGGAGATAATGTAAAGGTGCGAATAATAACATTTTAGAAACATTGTCAGTAATTTTGCAAGGCAATAGAAGGTTCCGGTGCAGCACTCTTTCCCTTCCAGTCACATCCAACGGTCCGACTACATACTCCGGGCCATCTCCTCTCCTTCCTTTCACCACATACGTTTGCTTTTCCCAGAACGCTCGCAGTTTTCCTGGGCCACCTCTTTCTGACAGGTTCCTCACCAACACATGATCCCCTGGCTCCAGGACAGAACTCCATGCCTTCCGATTGTAATTTCTTTGCCCCCTTGCAACAGCCTTCTTCATGTTCTTTTTCGCGATCTCGTTTGCTTCTTGCATAGACCTTTTCCACTTTTCAGCGTGGGCGGTGTGAGACTGAGTGTTCTTTACTTGATTTGTGGGGAGCACCAGATCAATTGGAAGAACTGGCTCTCGAGCAAAAAGGAGAAAGAATGGAGAAAATCCGGTTGACTCGTGCACAGTAGAATTATAGGCGTGGACAACTTTGTTCAGGCGTTCTGCCCAATTCGACTTCTCTGTTTCCTCTAGGGTCCTCAACATCCCCAACAATGTCCTATTAAACCTCTCCACTGGGTTAGCTTGGGGGTGGTAGGGAGTTGTACGTGAATGCCTAATCCCACAGTAACTCTGTAGCTTTTGGAACAGGCTGTTCTCAAACTCCCTCCCCTGGTCATGGTGGATCTTTCCAGGATAACCAAATCGCATGATGAAATCTTAAAAAGATTTTCCAGGCTGCTGTCTTTCCAGACTTGTTTCTGGTGGCGTAAGCCTGAGCAAACTTTGAAAAATGGCCAATGACCATGAGGATATACCCTGCGCCCCCTCTGCTTCTCTCCAGGTGCAGGTAATCAATCGAAATCATCTCAAATGGAGCTGTTGTCTCAATGCTCTGGATTGGAGTTCTGGTGATCCGGTTTGGTTTCTTTTGTCTTAGGCATCAACACACTCTCGTGACATAATGCTCCAGCTCTTCTTTCATTTTCGTCCAGAAGAACCGTGCATGAGCTGCTGCCACCATGCGATCGGCCCCTAGGTGGGCCATGTCTTCATGTAAGTACTTGTATATCATACTTTTCAAGTTTTCTGGGATAACTAACTGAGTTCTGGTCATTATTTTTCTTTGCAGGATACCTTCCTCATTAATCTGCAGGTGATGCCATTCTCGTAAGAGTTGTCTCACAGCTTCCGGTTCCCTCAATTTTTCTTTGTGTTTGAGATTGATTTGTTTCTGTTTCAGATCAAGTACTCTGCTGATGACTGGATCACTCAGCTGGGCACTCCTGATATCCTGCAGTGTTAGCCGTTGACAGATCTCTGATCCACCCTTCAGCTCCTCTGGTAAGACATCTATGTTGCAAGTGATTGCAGATATCCAGTCCACTTCCGCACGTCGTTGTGCTTTTAGGACTTCCCCAATTGATCCCAGCACTTCTGGCTCACATTCCGGAATACACTCTCTGACTGTGACTTCAATGGACACTGATCTCTGTGATAAGAAATCTGCATCTCGATTTGCCGTTCCTGGTCTATATTTCAGAGTGAAACGGTAGTCTGCCAGCTCAGAAACCCACCGTTGCCCCGCTGCATTGAGCTTTGCCGTTTTCATGACATATGTCAATGGGTTATTAAACAGGAAATCCCGGAAACACTCTGTGATCGCCCATTTGAGTCCGAGGAACTCCAACTCACCAGAATGCAGCTTGTAGTTCCTTTCGGCAGGGGTCAGGGTCGAGACCCATAACCAACTACTCGGAGTTTGCCTCCCTGTCGTTGGTACAATACGGCACCTAACCCTTCTTCTGACGCATCAACATGAAGGACAAATGGCTTTTCAAAGTCTGGGTATGCCATTATGGGTGGGTTTGACAACTCCGCGATCAGCTTCTCCAGTGCTTCCTGATGTCGCCCTGTCCACTCTACTGGCTGTGATGGAGGTGATTGCGAGGATGAGTTCCCTCTTTTTCCTGAGCCTTTCGTCTTGCACATGCTGGGCTTTGTCAACAGTTCATATAAAGGCTTGGCTATTCTGTCAAAACCCATGAGCTTCCTCACCTCACGAACAGTGCTAGGTGTTTCCCACTTTAGTGCTTGCATAGCCTCTTTTTCTTTGGGGTTTATGCTGTACCCCTGTTCAGAGATGATGCGGCCCACATAGCAGACTTTCCACTTAAAAAAGTCACATTTCCTTGGCCTTAGCTTGATACCACACTGCTCCTGTCGCTGTAGCACTTTCTTCAAGTCCTCTAGGTGCTGTTCGAAGTCCTTGCTGAAGACTAACACGTTGTCAAGATAGGGAACACAGATATCATCCCTTAACTCTACTAGACACTCTTCCATGTACCTCTGAAAAGTGGCAGGTGCATTTGTGAGGCCAAAAGGTATCTGTACCCACTCGTAGAGCCCCCAGGGTGTTATGAATGCTGTGTATGCCCTACTGTCTTTACCCATGAAGCCCTGATGATAGGCTTTACCCTGGTCCAGCACAGTGAACCAGGAGTTCCCCCCTAGATTTTCTAGGATCTCTTAGATTCGTGGGATAGGATGCCTGTCAGGGTATGTCTTCTCGTTGAGCAGCCGGTAGTCCACACATAGACGCAAGCTCCCATCTTTCTTTCTCATACACACAACCGGTGAGGAATAGAAGGATGTTGACTTTTGGATCCACCCCTGACTCAGTATGTGGGTCTTCACCTCTTGATAAAGGGGTCGTGGTATTGCATTGTACGTCTTTTGGACGAATTTCCATTGTAAGATCCTAAATACATCCAGTATCCCAATCATCCTTAGCAAACACTCCACTATTCTCTCTCAACAGCTGTCTCACACGCTCCTGTTGTTCCCCAGGTAAGTGACTGAGGTCCACTGGAGGGTCCCATCCTTCACTCTCCTGAACCCTGATCGGAGTCTCTGGAGTTGAGTCATTGTCACACTGTGATACCTGAATTTGGGATTTAGACGGAGGCGGTGGTTTCACTTCCAGCTGATGGATGGCATCCACTTTATGCAGCCACCCCAGGAGAGTCCGTGCTGTAAGTGTCACCTCTTCTTCCGTGGTATTTTCCACCATCACTGTAATGTTGTCATTATAATTTTGAGGCATCTGAATAAGCTGTTTGTTTACCTTTATACCTGCAGGCCAGGGTACTTCTGAATTGGGCTCCAGCATCATGTGTGTTCCAAGGGTAACCGTCCTATTCAGTTTGCCACAGCTGACGTTCACTCTCACACACCTAGGAAGAAAGATGGATTTTCGTCCCAGTCTTGCAATATGACAGCTGCTGCTGTTTTTGCGTTTCTTCAGCAGTGATAGAACAGTTTTTGCTTTCCTAGGGCTAACTTCCAGAGATGAACTCAGTGTGTTCACAAGAAAACTCAAAGGAATCTGCTGGGCTGCGTTAGCTTGGACCAATTCCTCAATCACATTAAAGCCGATTATGGGTTTCTCCAATTCACTGGATGCAATGAGAATTGGTGCCAACAGGTGTGTGCCCCCTCCTTCTGTCATGGTAGGGTGCGGGGCGGATGTACCCAAAAGCAGACAGAATGCTCTCACAAGGATTTATTGGAGACAAAAACAGAAAACAAAACCCACGAGGGGGCAAAACAAGGGCTAGACAGATGAAGGATGACTAAACTAGACTAACACTGCGCTTAACTAGACTATGACTAAAACAGGATCAAACAACTACTTAGACAAGACTTGACAATATATGATAACAGGTAGCAACAGTTGACAACCTTAAACAACGTTTGACAATGAACCGACAAAGGGACAGAGAAACACACGAGGTTATAAAGGGAGGCTACTAATGAACACAACAGGTGGAACAGGTAAATCAATGAAGACAAAACTAGGGTAACAAGGGGGGCGGGGCAACGGAACGAGACAACACAAGCACATGGCCCAAAGACAAGGCCATGTGCTTGTACACAAAACACGGGCCTGTCATGATCCTGCCATAAGACTAGAGAAAAACCAGGACATGAAGGCAGAACCATGACAGAACCCCTCCCTTAAGGAGCGGCTTCCAGACGCTCCTCAAGGGAACATCAAACACGGGACACGACTGACTGGGACAAAGACACAAACCAACAAGACACGACAAATAATACCAAAGGCAAACATGAAAAAACAATCACAGGGTTAGGGTGCAAAATCAAAAACAATAAACAAGGCAGAGGAGGTGGGGGAAGTACAAAGTCCTTAGGGGGCAGTCCAGGGTGGATGGGAGGACTGGGGGTCTTGGGTCTCCGAGACGCGGACGGAGGACTGGGGGTCCGGGGGCACTTGGCTGGAGACACATGAGGAGGTGACTTGGGGGAAACAGTCTGGGGTGATGTGGTGACAGGGGTGACCAGGGAAACGCTCAAGGGTACAGAGGGCGAAGAAACAGGAAGCCAGACCGGGGGAACAGCAGGGGACACAACAGGACACATGACTGGGGGTGTAGCAGGCGGCCGAGGAGCGGAGAGAGGAATGGACTCACAGAAACAGACTCTGATCCCACGCTCCACATCTCCGCCCTGGAAACAGCGTTGTCTGTAGCCATCTCTGGAACAGCGCTCATGGCAGCTGACTGGGGTTCGGCGCTCACGACAGCTGAATCGGCCGCTGCTCTCTCTGCAGCACTCACGACAGCGGGCTCGGGAACAGCGCTTGCAGTAGCGGGCTCTGGAACAGCGCTTGCAGTAGCGGGCTCTGGAACAGCGCTTGCAGTAGCGGGCTCGGGAACAGCGATTGCCGTTGCGGGCTCTGGGACCGGCTGAGATGAAGGGTGAGAGGCTCCCTTTCTCCTCCTCTTCCTCTTAGGTCGCGATGTCGAAGACAGAGCCGGACATGTGGCCGGTTGGTGAGGCTCAGCGGGATCTGTGACTTGGGTGAATGTGGGGACCTCGAGGGGGAAACCTGCGACTCCTCCTGGGAGAAACTCTCCCATAGCCGGGCATAATTCTGCAGGATCCACTCACCCTTGGACGAATATGGGAGGGTGACCCCCTTCCTGTCAGTGGGGGATGACAACCAGCAGTGCCTAAGAGGATCCGCTTGTCGCTGACGATTGGAGAGCATCCCGTCTGCTGAGTTCTTGCGTGGTCGGTTCATTCTGTCATGGTAGGGTGCGGGGCGGATGAACCCAAAAGCAGACAGAATGCTCTCACAAGGATTTATTGGAGACAAAAACAGAAAACAAAACCCACGAGGGGGCAAAACAAGGGCTAGACAGATGAAGGATGACTAAACTAGACTAACACTGTGCTTAAGTAGACTATGACTAAAACAGGATCAAACAACTACTTAGACAAGACTTGACAATATATGATAACAGGTAGCAACAGTTGACAACCTTAAACAACGTTTGACAATGAACCGACAAAGGGACAGAGAAACACACGAGGTTATAAAGGGAGGCTACTAATGAACACAACAGGTGGAACAGGTAAATCAATGAAGACAAAACTAGGGAAACAAGGGGGGCGGGGCAAGGGAACGAGATAACACAAGCACATGGCCCAAAGACAAGGCCATGTGCTTGTACACAAAACACGGGCCTGTCATGATCCTGCCACAAGACTAGAGAAAAACCAGGACATGAAGGCAGAACCATGACACCTTCAGTCTCTTTTTACCCACTACGTACTCTTTTCTTCTCACAGCACCCCAACAGTATACATAATTTCTGAGACTTTCAATATTTATCCTCTACATTATATTAGTAACAAATATCTACAATAAACACAGACATGAAACAAATTAAATATTTTTTGAGGTCCTTACACACTGTTCTGGATGTTTCCTTAACTAATGCACATTTTTATCAAACGAGTCAATGATTCAGTGAGTCATTCATAAAGGCAGCCACTTTTTCGTTTTCCAAATTAATCAGCCATTTGAACGAATCGACTGAATGAATGACTCAATGACTCACTTATTAAGATTGATTAGGTGATTTGCCACCACCTACTGTTTAGAGTATAGTTTCTTTAAAAAATATCTATTTAATATTTCAGTAGACAGGCTATTTATTTGTATTTTTATATGCAAATTTATTTCTAAAGCTACTGTTTTTAATGGCCATTGAGTTCCACCCACCCTCCTTTTAAAGCTTTCTAACTCAGTCAGCATGATCTCTAGCCTTGTCAATGTCAATGTCACCTTTATTTATATAGCGCTTTAAACAAAATACATTGCGTCAAAGCAACTGAACAACATTCATTAGGAAAACAGTGTCAATAATGCAAAAATGATAGTTAAAGGCAGTTCATCATTGGATTCAGTTATGTCATCTCTGTTCAGTTAAATAGTGTCTGTGCATTTATTTGCAATCAAGTCAACGATATCGCTGTAGATGAAGTGTCCCCAACTAAGCAAGCCAGAGGCGACAGCGGCAAGGAACCGAAACTCCATCGGTGACAGAATGGAGAAAAAAACCTTGGGAGAAACCAGGCTCAGTTGGGGGGCCAGTTCTCCTCTGACCAGACGAAACCAGTAGTTCAATTCCAGGCAAGTCAGATTGTGCAGAAGAATCATCTGTTTCCTGTGGTCTTGTCCTGGTGGTCCTCTGAGACAAGGTCTTTACAGGGGATCTGTATCTGGGGCTCTAGTTGTCCTGGTCTCCGCTGTCTTTCAGGGATGTAGAGGTCCTTTCTAGGTGCTGATCCAGCATCTGGTCTGGATACGTACTGGATCCGGGTGACTGCAGTGACCCTCTGATCTGGACACAGACTGTATCTGGTGGCCACGTTGACCTCGGAACAAGAGAGAAACAGACAAATATTAGCGTAGATGCCATTCTTCTAATGATGTAGCAAGTACATAGGGTGTTATGGGAAGTGTTTCCGGTTCCGGTTTACCTAATTAATGCAGCCTAAAAATCCTTTAACGGATTTGGATAATAAAAGCATATTAGTATGTTATGTGTATGCCAGGTTAAAGAGATGGGTCTTTAATCTAGATTTAAACTGCGAGAGTGTGTCTGCCTCCCGAACAATGTTAGGTAGGTTATTCCAGAGTTTGGGCGCCAAATAGGAAAAGGATCTGCCGCCTGCAGTTGATTTTGATATTCTAGGTATTATCAAATTGCCTGAGTTTTGAGAACGTAGCGGACGTAGAGGATTATAATGTAAAAGGAGCTCATTCAAATACCGAGGTGCTAAACCATTCAGGGCTTTATAAGTAATAAGCAATATTTTAAAATCTATACGATGTTTGATAGGGAGCCAGTGCAGTGTTGACAGGACCGGGCTAATATGATCATACTTCCTGGTTCTAGTAAGAACTCTTGCTGCTGCATTTTGGACTAGCTCTAGTTTGTTTACTAAGCGTGCAGAACAACCACCCAATAAAGCATTACAATAATCTAACCTTGAGGTCATAAATGCATGGATTACCATTCCTGCATTTGACATTGAGAGCATAGGCCTTAATTTAGATATATTTTTGAGATGGAAAAATGCAGTTTTACAAATGCTAGAAACGTGGCTTTCTAAGGAAAGATTGCGATCAAATAGCACACCTAGGTTCCTAACTGATGACGAAGAATTGACAGAGCAACCATCAAGTCTTAGACAGTGTTTAGCCTTGTCCTCATCTACACTCTCTCCTGTGTTAACGACAGTCATTAAGTTCATTTTAATGGCAAAGATGGACTTTGCAATTAAGTGCAATTCATCTGATCACTCTTCATAAGATTCTTGAATGTATGCAAATTGCTTCATAAAAACTGAGGCAGCAGACTTTGTGAAAATTAATATTCGAGTCATTCTCAAAACGTTCGGCCATGGCTGTAATAATAATGAGAGGCTGCTCTCTCTGCTACATCTGCTTTTTTTTGTCCAATTTTGCCTGTGGTAAGTTGATCTGAATTGACCCCATCAGTAATAACCAATAGACAAAACACTCAAATATTAACAGATAAATGTTTGTTTAGTCTCGCCATGCTTCTCATATGCCCTTCTGCCCTGCTCACTGTTGAAATGCACAAACATTTACTCTGCTGTGAACAGGTGAGCATCTAATGACCAAAAACTCAGACAGTCAGGGCCATTTCATATGCACACAGGATCAAAAAGTAAGTGTTTATCGCATCTGTGGTCAATAATATTCATTACACAGTAGACATCCATTGATTTTGGTTTTCTGAATCTTTAATGTCATGTGTAGACCTCTGTTTTCTCTTTCAGGATAAAACGGAAACATGAAAAAGGTTTTGGCCATCATAAGTTTAACTGCGTGTCTCTGCTGCTGTGGTATAGTAAAACATCTTTCCTGTCTTTGTGGTCCAATATTTAAAGTGATTTACTGATTAAGACTCTGTCTTTGTTTTGAAGGAGTGCAGAGTGCTAGACGGTCAAATGATAAATTAAGTCAACGAATTGTCAACACTGGGACTGTAGTCTTTTTAGACATCGTGGAGAAAGTCAGAAACACTACAGAGAAATTACTGAGAGATAATCAGTTCAAGAAATTAAGGTCAGACCAGCTATGGATTATCTGAATTGTTTGGTTTAGCCGTTGCCTGATTATAACTTTATTTCTGTTTTTGCAGGATTTCTGTCCAAGGATACATGAAAACCTTACGAGAATTTGCCAAACTATTGAACACTACTGAGAGTGCTAGAGAGAGCCAGGATAATTCTGTTATATTAGCGCAGTAAGTGTGTCCTCAATTATTATACTGCTACTGTATAATCATAATACCATTGAACATGAATCACAAAGGTTTAAAAGTTTATATTAATGCTTAAATCTTAATACGCTGTGTTTTAATTTGAATGTTTTGTGATAGTTGTTGATGAGTCCTTTGTCCCGATCATTTAAACTGCCTAGAGTTCTTAAGAAAAGTCATCAAGGTCCAGCACATATTTAGTTTTTTCAGCATCTTCTGCATAATTAAACCCTTCCAACAGTGACTGTATGATTTTGAGATTCATCTTAATACACTGAAGATGCAAAAGGTGCAATCGAGTCAATTAGCATTTATTTATCGACTGTAATAAACAAACAAAAACAAAAAAATACCAGTAGTAATGTTGCAGTATTCTTCATTAATGATCTGTAAAGCAGTTCTATATAGGCAGCGATGTCATTATTCATCTTAATTCAGTTTTGTGTTGATTCAGTTTAGTGCGAATGTGAATGTTGAAGCGTCCTAGGTGTATGTGACTTTCTTCTTTCAGAATAATCCAATAGAGTTATATTAAAAATTGTCCTTGCTTTTCCAAGCCTTTCAATGGGGGTAAGCGGGTGTTTGTTGAAAAGTGTTCAGAAGACGTGAAATAAAGTGCACGCATCTGTAATAAAACGTCCCTCCAGGGGTTGAGTAAAGGCCTCCTGTAGCGAATCATTGCATTTTTGTGAGATAAATATCCAGATTTCAAACATAATAAACTCTTTTTTTCTCACTTCTGCTGACTGATGGGAACTGGAAGACATATGTGCATACATATACATATATGTATTCCATAAAGTGTTTATTATGTTTGAAATCTTGATGTTGTAAAGTTAGTGTCATAATCCATCTTAATCCATCTTTTACATTATTGACACACTGTTTTCCTAATGAATGTTGTTCAGTTGCTTTGACGCAATGTATTTTGTTTAAAGCGCTGTATAAATAAAGGTGACTTGACTTAACCAAGATGTTATACCTTCTGTTCTTTGATTCACAGGAGATTTTTTACATTACTGACTGGTGTTACATTTGTGACAACAGTCCGGGAGGTCTTTAACGGGTTTTTCTTTCCGTAAGAGCTTCACTGTATTTCCAAAGTTAAAGGATCTCGTTTACTTCTGACCGGTTCTCTGAGACCCATGACTAATACATGACCCGTGAATGTGTTTTTCTTTGACAGATATAAAAAGATTTACCATGAGACCTTAAAAAACGAGACTGTGGTGGACATCTGGAAGTAAGCATGTGTTCACTAAGATTAGACAACTCTAGTGTTGCTTTGCCAAAGATGTGTTTGTGCATTGAACATTATGGCCTTACAAATCCGCCATGCATGCCATCCACCTCTCCGATTTTGGGTATTAACTTGATTAATTCATGTGACTTGTTTATTAGTGAAGTGGAGTCAAACTATCTTCCAGGAGCTCCTCCAATCTACAGTAAACCCATGCAGTTCTTCAGTCACCTTCTGGCCAAGGCGTATGCCATCACTATACCTTCATTTGGATTTGTTTAATGCAGTTTGTAATGATTAGCATTTATTTCTATACTTTTTACAATGTAACTTTACTTAATTTTCTTTTAGTTTTTTGTATAAGTGTAGAGTTTTTAAAAGGTGACATTCTGAATTTCTGGTATCTTACAGAGTGGTGAAGTCCCAGCTGGTGAACATGCTTGAAGCTGGAGTAGATACTGTTATGGAGATCGGAAAAATCAATTTTAACCAACATCATGATGAGTAAGAGCAGTTTTAAAGCCATGCTTTTACACTCACAGCTCACAGCAATTATACTGGTTAACTCTCCTCCGAATTTAAAGTATTGAACTAAAAAGCACATGACAAAAATGATTGCATTTCTTAAAGGAACACTTTACCAAAATATTAAAATTCTGTCATTAATTACAAACCCTTATTTCGTTCCACACCCGTAGGACCTTTGTTCATCTTCAAAACACAAATTAAGATATTTTTGATGAAATGTGAGAGCTCTCAGACCCTGCATTGACAGCAAAGCAACCGTTAACCGTTACTCTGTTTCTGGACCTGGGAACATTACAGTTGTATTGCTGTCTATACAAGGTCTGAGAGCTCTCACATTTCATCAAAAATATCTTAATTTGTGTTCCAAAGATGCACGGAGGTCTTAGGGGTTTGGAACGACATGAGGGTAATGATGGGATGAACTAACCCCTTCAAGTATCATTTTAAACACTCATTGTCTTGTTCAAAGCATGCAGATGGTTGTGGATCAAATCAGACGGAAAGCCTTTGAAATTTCCGTTTTGGAAAGACAAAAAGAGAAAAATGATTTCCTTATATCATTAAGGTAAAACCTTTGTTAACCACTTGAGCTGTTATTTTGATTTTTTGAGAATTAGGCATATGCAATATTGGACCCACCGGTGGGTCCCCAGAGTTGACATCTCTAAATAACTTGTTTTTTCTGTTTCCTAGAACTGCATCTGGAGTATTTGTTTTTTACTGGGATACAGTTTTGGAACACACTGAAAGATCATCGTTCCATGCAAAATACTTGGATTCCAGGAAGTAAGACTGTGATACAGTGCTACACAAATACAGTATGAGATAATACAAAGTAAAATATGCATTAAAGAAAATACTTGAATTTTGTGTGTTACAGGCGATGGGCAGAGCTAACCGAGTTGAGAAACCCAAGTGAGGCACATACTTTTTTAGACGTTGCAAGGAGGATTTTAAAGTAAGGTCTCTCTCTCTCTCTCTTTCTCTTTTTTTCCAGGCTACTAAAACATTTTTTTTTGGGTTATCATTAGAGTCACTTGAACCATAATGATCCACTATTACTCTCTTAAAATGCTAAATGGGTTTAAAACAACCATTGCAGGGTTATTCAGCAACCCAGTGCTGGGTAAAGATTGGGTAGAACACATGCTGTGTTATTTTGACCCAGCTGGTTGGGTTTAATGTTTTAATCCAACTTCCTGGGTTGATTTATTTGAACTCCGCTATTATTTAAAAATTACTATATTGCTGGCTTAAAATGGGCTGGAAATTTAAAAAAAATCACACACAGAATTACTAGAGGCAAAAGCAATATTCAAAAGATGAACATTTATTAATAAGCAAGAACACCCATGGACATAAATATAAGACAGATTTTAATTCATTTTGGTGAATAGAGCATAGTTCGCAATATGACATAAATGTATTGTAAACTCGTTTAACAAGCATATAGGTGCATCTCAATCAAATTAGAATACTTCATAAGACCAATAATAGAAATTAAAAATAAAAAAAAACATTTGTTGGCCTTCTGGAAACTATGTCTGAGGTCTTATGGAAGCCCAGGTTATTTTGCCAGTGACCTTCAGCTCATTTGCATTGTTTGGTCTCTTGTTTCTCATCTTCCTGTTGATAAAAGCCCATAGATTCTCTCTGGGGTTCAGGTCTGGTGAGTTTGCTGGTCAGTCAAGCACACCAACACCATCATCATTTAACCAACTTTTGGTGCTTTTGGCAGTGTGGGCAGGTGCCAAATCCTGCTGGAAAATCAAATCAGCATCTTCAAAAAGCTGGTCATAAGAAAGAAGCATGAAGTGCTCCAACATTTCTTGGTAAACGTGTGCTGTGACTTTGGTTTTCAAAAAACACATTGGACCAACACCAGCAGATGACATTGCACCCCAAATCACCACAGACTTTGGAAACTTAACACTGGACTTCAAGCAACGTGGGCTATGTGCTTCTCCAGCCTTCCTCCAGACTCTAGGACCTTGGTTTCCAAGTGAAATACAAAACTTGCTCTCATATAAAAAAAGAGGACTTTGGACCACTGTCAACAGTCCAGTTCTTATTCTCCTTAGCCCAGGTAAGATGTCTCTGACGTTGTCTGTGGTTCAGGAGTGGCTTAACAACAGGAATACGACAGCTGCAGCCAAATTCCTTGACACACCTGTGTGTGGTGGCTTTTGCAGTTACCCCAGCCTCAGTTCATTCCTTGTGAAGTTCACTCAAATTCTTGAATTAATTTTGCTTGACAATCCTCATAAGGCTGCGGTTCTCTTGCTTGGTTGTGCATCTTTTTGTTCGACACTTTTTATTTCCACTCAACTTTCTGTTAACATGCTTGGATACAGCACTCTGTGAACAGCCAGCTTCTTTGGCAATGAATGTTTGTGGCTTACCCTCCTCGTGAAGGGTGTCAATGATTGTCTTTTGGACAACTGTCAGATCAGCAGTCTTCCCCATGACTAAAGACTTAAGTGTATCGGCTGTTCCCTACAATCGCTTTTCACCGAAATACAGTAGCAGCCTGTGTTAGAGTCGTATTGTTCAGTGTTTTGTTTCAAGAAGTAGAGCATTGCCTTGTAATTCCATTTGGCCTTGTCATTTTTCATTTTTCTTTTCCAGAGTAATTGAAATTTATTTTGGTGAATTCTGTGCATCTCAGGAATATTATCGTCTTGGAAATGCAACTATTGGTTTGGACAGATTCAATCAGTCCAACTGGTAAATCACATTTTTACATTTTGTTAATGCATCAGTACTGCATGAAGTGAAACATCACATTATTTATAGTCAGTGAATATGTAACCACATGTCTGATGCTCTAGATTTTATTTGCATGTTTCAAAAAATGTTCATATGTTGTTTTCAGATGAATGACAAAAAACGGAGATATTTTTCATAAACAGCTTGCAGAAGTTAATAGCTAAAGCAATATTAATTGACTGATTAAAGGTAAATATATATATACACTGTATGTTTCACAGGGCTGTTGTCAAAAGCGCTGTTATTTACTCTCTTCCTGTATATGAAAAACTGACGAAGCTCGGCTTTGGGATTTCTGAGATCAACAGGTTTCTTCTCAGATTTAACAAAATAGCCCTTATTCTTGAAGGGAATGATAAACCCAGGTAAGAAACATAAAACATGTTTGAGACGTTTATATTTGTTTACTATGTAAATATTAAACTATTAAGACTTTTTTTGTTTTGTTCATTTCTGTCACAGACGTTGGGACACTCACAGCACTATTGAGAGCATACCTGTTTTTATTTTGTTTTCACTTGCTTTTGTCGCTGATAAGGAGATAATGAATAGCAAGGATAACCAACTATTACTGCCTTTGCGGTAAAACAATTAAGTATAAAACCTTAATGAAAATCAGTTTGAACCAGTAAAAAAGTGATCTTTTGTTCAACTTTCAGTAACAATAAGTTGTATGTTTTTGATAAATTCATCTAGAAGGCGAATATTATGCATTTATACTCTTCATAACCATTGTTTGTTTGCTACAGAGTAATTCGGAGAGTATTTCTAGAGTTCTGGAGCACTATTCCCACAGCAAGAAATGAGACTGAAAGCCAGCTAATACAGAGGTAAGAAATGCCCTTTTATCCTCTTTATTTTTTATATATATGCAGTCTGGAAATCTTGTAAACTGTCTGTTAAAAGGGGATAACAATCAAATAATAATTCGAAAATTGTTTATTTTACAGCAAATGGAATCATATGAGTAACATCACCAATAACGAGTTATTGAAAAGTAACGCATTTACTCGAAAGCAGCTTGAAGACGCGCCAAAGTAAGAGGAAAGATCTGTTTATTTGTAAATATGTGGCTCTAAATCTGACAATATAAATATGTAAAGACATGCATGGTCCCATTTTTGGTTTAATGAATTCAGCTTTATTTGAAGGGTGTTTCATATATGTGACTAGCTCTCTTTTTGGTGTTTGAATCATAAAGGAACTTTGTTCAAGCCATTCACCAGATCCTGGAGAAACTGAAGCAGTATACTGATCTCGTAGATGGCTTCGATGAAAGGATCGATCCAGCATTGTTGTATGATTATTATTTTGATTTCATGCATTTGAACAGACGCCGTATTGATCGTCACTTTGTGTAATTAGAAGATGAGTTGATATTGCAAGTTTATATTATGAAGTACAATTGATAAGATTATTTATTTCCTCAGAGCCTTCAAGAAGTTGATCCATGACACAGATGAATCTTTTCATGTTATCTGGGACTTACTGTTGGAGTAAACTCTTTATATTTGCAGCTGCTGGCAATAAACAGGATTATACCAGCAATACATGAACAGTAACATGCTGTTATTGTGTTCCTGTCTCTGAAAGAATACTAGGTTAATTGCATTAGTAAATATGTGCCACTGTAATGCTTTGTTTTCACCAAAACATGATTTGTTGCATTTCTTTTGATTTGTTTTACACATTCTTGTCCTCCAGCATCTTAACACATTACATTACAAAATCTTAAAATCTTGATATTAATAACATCTAGATCTATTTTCAGGTGTTTTCAAGAAATATTTGTCTATGCATTGTGTGAGAGTATGAAATTTAATTAATGAAAGATGAAAACAACTAACAGGTTTCATACTGGCATATTTTTAAGAATAAAAAAAAAATCTAACTTATCCATTAAGTAAAATAATTGAAAATGGGGAGAAAATCTTATAATGAAAGGTTTTTCACCAATGTATGTTAGCCACAATTATTGGCACCCCTAAAAATATCTCTGAAGTATATGCTCATAGGATGTGTGTTACAGTATATCGTCCTAATGCATGGCAAAGAGGAGAGTTTTATGTGCCAAAGACTCAGGATCAGGAGAAGACAAAGGATCAGAAAAAAACAAAACAAAAGAAAACAAAAAACTAATAACTAAAAAAATTAGCTTTCTGGCAGGAAACCCACTAGATGGGTTAAGTACAAACAGGGATAAAAAGTACCCCATGCCACGGTTAAATATAGTGTAGATAATTATTTTGAAAAAACACATTATTGTTCAAATACTGTACATTATTGAAGGTCCTCTATGCCCCGCCTCTCTCTCAAACTCCGTGTTTTCTACAAAGCCCCTCCTTCTGACAAGAGCAGTCTGCTCTGATTGGCCAACTGACCCAGTGCATTGTGATTGGCCTAAAGATCCTAAAGATCTATTTGAAGTAACTGAAAACTAAAACATTGTTCATCACTTTTGTTTAATGCAGATATGTGGAGTCATGCTATCTTCAGGATCTACAGTGATCTACAGCGTTTCTTTTGAACTGTTACTTTCCCCATCGTGAAAAAATTAAATAATATATATAAAAATAAAAATAAAATCTTACAGTCTTAGGCTGCTGATTTATAGCAAGGTACTGTAAATATATTGTTCTATTTTACTCTGTAGCTTTTTTTATATTAATCAAATTTAAGGTGAAGACATTAAATGTTAACATAAAGCAAGTTAGTTTTCATGTTGACTGGATTTTGTGTGTGTGTGTGTGTGTGTGTGTGTGTGTGTGTGTGTGTGTGTGTGTGTGTGTGTGTGTGTGTGTGTGTGTGTGTGTGTGTGATAAATAACAGGGTGGCACAGCCCCAGGTGATTGAAGTCCTAAAGGTTGCTGGGGAAGTTGTGAAAATAGACATCGATCTACTTTTTGACGAGTAAGATATGTTTTGTTATGTATTGCTATGTAAAAGCCCACGAAATCAATGACATGTCTTGCTTTTAAGTTGATTCTTTCATGGAGCTGCTGTTTCCTAAAAAAAAACCAAACCTGTTGAGTAAAATGTCAAAACGACGGATTTCCATCAGTTCATAAAGAGAGTCACTTAGTTCATTCCTGAATGATTCAGCCGTTCGAACGAATCAATTTGAATGAATGATTCACTGATCAATGATTCAATGATCAGCAATGACTTGCTGCCACCTGCTGGTGGACGTAGATTCATTTTTAGCGGATAATTTCAGTTATTTAAATCATTTAATATTTCTTTAATAAAGTTACCAATCATATGAAATTAGTATTAATTAATTTGTACTACAGAGCTGGCACAGAAGAACACAAAAGTGGCTTGTAGGTACATTTTCAGACATTTAATGTGGCTCAGAGGTGCAATTAAATTCATAAATTAATGCGGAGATTAATGTTTTAAATATACAATTTTGAATACAGAAATTATTTAAATAAATTATCTGCTAAAAATTAAACTAAATCCACCAGCAGGTGGCGGAAAGTCACTGATTTTATCATTGAATCATTCATTCAATTGAAGGAGCTGAGAGTGTTGAAAGATAGTTAAAAAATATCATATGATTACTAGCCCTCAATAATCAAAAAACAACAACTTAATTCCCAAAACTTAAACACATTTATATTGTTGCAGCACCCAAAACACACCACTGTTGATTTTACATTACTAAAGGTCGAACCAGAAGTATTTTAGCCTCACTTTTTTTTTTCTTTCTTTTTTTTTTATCAATTGGGTCAATGAATGTCACAATAAATACATACAATTTGATAATTAAGTTGCATGGTTATTGTAGATAAAAACTATCTTACTGATAAAACCACCCTTTAACAAGGTGGTCAATCCAATTAGACATTGATATTTTATTATAGGTTTTATTAATATTTGTAAAAAAATATATATATTCTGTTTTCATTTTATAGTTTTAGCAATTGCATTTTGTGTTTTTGTAATTTTGTATTCTTTTTTATATATATGTATGTCTATATAGTTTTTACAGATATTTATTTCATGTTTTAGTTATTTTAGTACTTGCATGTTAAACTTAACGAAAGTGAAATAAGATGCTTTGGCAACTAGCTGAAATTAAAACACGTTTATTTTGATAATTTTTATCAGTTCACATTCCAGTTCAAGTAACAAAAAAAAAAACTTTTAATAATTTAAAGTTAATTTGCTTTGAACCGACAAATCAGGAATAATCTACTCGAATGATGCTCTCATAACTTTGTCAAGTGGAATTATTATAGAAATATCTTATAGAACATTAGTTTATTATGAAGTAAAATGGGAATTGCGAGAAAAAGTAAAAATTCTAAATTTAATTGAATTTGGAATTGTGAGATGAAAAACCTTTTAAATTTTATTCCGCGACCAATTTCCGTAAATTCCAATTCAATGCAATTTTATGAAATTAACAGGCCTAGGAGTATGAGGCATTTTCAATTCAATTCTGAATGATGCGCAACGCGTTTATCATATATTAATTTTTTTTTTTTATCAGAACAAGCTTCATTGAAAGTATTCATTGACAGAGGCACTCTCAAAGGCATTCAGTTTGACTTTTTCTACATTATATGAATTTCTGAAAGAAATCAGAAAATGTAAGAGATGTAGAAATCATATGAATGCTACGGCTGTAATGAGTTCAGCTCAGCTCTGATCCAGAACCCCTGAAATAACCTCCAGAGGACGAGATCGGGACGGGCATCAGCAAGCAGCTGAACACTTCTTCTGTCACTCTAAACCACATCACAATGGAGCTTGAGGATCATCATCTACCTGTCACTTCCTAAACAGGGCATGTGTTATTTATATCGGCCAGTAGACAACAGCACGGCTGATCTACAAAAGGCTCATCCATCCGCGCCCCATTGTCCGGCTGCATTCGGGATTCCCTCGCTGTCCCGCAGCGCTCATGGTGAGTAACTGTGGCTTTACCCAGGATTTAGAGATGCTTCGGGATTCACCGAACATACTGGGATATGTGGATTGAGACAGATTTTAATTAGAGATTAACCGATATATCAGCCAGCGCCATTAATCGGCTGGTATTTGACCACTTTGAGATGATATTTAACCATTTGGTGTAACTTCCAAAATAATATTATTTTCCATGATATCCATAATCCATAATGTACTTTTATTTTTAAAAAATGTTCTAGTGAATTTTGAGTAGATCTTGAGTTTAATATTGAGTCTATTTAATTGTTAGCATCTCATTTGATGCCATAGTTTTTATTTATTTATTTTTATTTTTTAATAAGAACTGAATAATGAAGGTAGATTACTATATTGTTTTTTCCACCTAAATTAATACGAAAAGAATATATATATATATCATATTTAATCATTCTTATTTTATGCTCAAATATATAATAACAAACAACAATATAGCTACATACATAAATATACATATATATATATATACATTTTTTTTTTTTGCCAAAATTACTGTTATGAAAATTGCAAACATATAAGTAAAATACGATTTGAATTAAAATTAAAAAATATTTTTTTAAATAAAATTTAATACAAAAAATACAATGTAATTTTTTTTTTTTTCAAAATTATAAGTAAAACAAAGATTGTTGGACAAAAATAAAAAAATAAAATCAATCTTTCTACTTCAAAATGTCATGTTTTATTCACTGTTACTTGCCATTTCTTCGTAATTAATTGTGAAATTTACTAGCAATTTCTAAGTGAAAATTATTCTGCATTAAATTTCTATCATTGTGTCCTGGCAGAAAAATCACCATAATCTGTTCGATTTACTTACATTTTCTTTAATCTTAAAATTCAACACAATGCAATTTGTAATTCTACAAAGACTTTCTTCAAACGTGTCTAAGACTTTTTAGTGATGCTTCAGATGAATCACTCAAACTGCGTTTTAATTGATTCATTCAGAGCTTGAGCTGATTCATGGAAGTGAATGAAACTTTAAAGCATCTTTTCTTACTAAAGCTTGAATAAGAGGAAACTGCTCGAGACGTGTCTGTCTGAAGATGACCTGAACATTTGTTTTTCAGGCACCAAAGAAAGCAAAGAAGAGGTCAGCAGAAGGAGCGAACTCCAATGTCTTCTCTATGTTTGAACAGACTCAAATCCAGGAGTTCAAGGAGGTCTGTCTCGACATTATTTACAGGAACAGTTCATCTGAATTAATATTCTGTCATCATTTATTCACCATCATATGCTTACAGAGAGTCAGGCTGTCAGACTCCAAAAAAGATAACAAAATTAGCACATAAATATTTCATTTCCTCTGCTTTATATTTCAGGTCTTATGATGCTTTATGTGAGGAATAGACCCAAATTTACATTGTTCATTTACATATATAAAATCAAAATTATATAAATTATATATAAAAACTACACATGCATATATAGTAGTATTAGCCTATATTATAATCTTCTTGTAGTATTAGAATATTAAACATTTTATATTAGATTCTTTCTTTCTTTCTTTTTTTAAATATATAGATTATAAATAAGAGCAATAAAGATATTTTATATAATTTAATTTAAAACGATTTTTAAAATATATATTTTATTTTATCAGTGAAATTGCAGATGTGTCGAAATTATATATATTAAAATCTAAATTATATATAAGAAAACTAAACACACATAGTAGTTTTATTTTATAGAATCTTTTAATATATATATATATATATATATATATATATATATATATATATATATTAATATATTGTATTAGTATTATTTTATGTAATTTAAATATTTTTAAAGCATTAAACATTTTATTGAATTTTTAAAAGATTTTAAAATAGATTAAGTGTGATAGATTGTATGTGCATGTGTGTATTATTTTATATAATTAACAGTGTTGGGGAAAGTTACTTTTAAAAGTAATGCCTTACAATATTGCGTTACTCCCTAAAAAAGTAACTAAATACGTTACTTAGTTACTTTTTATGGAAAGTAATGTGTTACATTACTTTTGCGTTACTTTCACGTTACTTTTTAAATATGCACAGGGCTTGATTGTTTTTAATATAAGAAGTTCTATTTATAGCAAATGTAAAAAGCCCTTTCACACCAAAACGTGTAATGAATAAACCTCAGGCTGAAGGAAAAGTAAATTCACGTCTGTACAGTAGAACACAGGAGAAGAAGGTTCAACACTCTTTAGCAATAAAAAAAAAAAACAATGAAGCACAATTGTTAGTTTATCTAAAGTCATTTTTTAATT
Organism: Carassius carassius; assembly: GCF_963082965.1. Lineage (NCBI taxonomy): Eukaryota > Metazoa > Chordata > Actinopteri > Cypriniformes > Cyprinidae > Carassius > Carassius carassius. The sequence continues at coordinate 42,846,510 of NC_081758.1, read as the reverse complement.
ATTAGTATGGTTGAACTGGATCATTAAAGGTCAGCAGCAAAGACACTGTTAATATAATGGGAATAGATACATTTGTGTTATTTAATATATTTAGTTATTGCAGGTTTGCGTCATATTCTGAGTTTGCATTTCACCGTTTTGATTAATTTTGATGAATACTAAATCTGTTTTGTTTTTTGTTTTTTTTGTGAGTGGGATGAATTAATGCACATTCACATTTTAATCTAGAACTACAGTAACATATTTACACAGCGCACACAACGCCTCCATACTTCCGATTTCTCCCAATATGGGAACAGGAGGCTTGTCAGTCAAAAAATGGGAATACAAAGTAACTGGCGTTACTTTTTTGAAAAAGTAACTCAGATATTTTCTTGTAAAATAAAAAGTAATGCGTTACTTTACTAGTTACTTGAAAAAAGTAATCTGATTACGTAACTCGCGTTACTTGTAATGCATTACCCCCAACACTGATAATTAAAATATAAAAAAAAAATAAAAAATATATATATATATAGACATTAATTCAAATAAAAAATAAAAATTCATTATCAAAAAAACTTAATTTCACACACCCAATTGAAAAGGCTTTGAGTTTTATTTTTATTTTTAAATGCAAATTTAAATATGCTAAAGTTAATACGATTTTAGATGCGTTGAACACGAGGCTGCAGTATTTGGGTTTTGGATGAGCTGCTCCTTTAAGAGCTGAAGAGCGCAGCTGCTATTGTGTTTGTGTTTGTGTAAAGCTCCTGTGGAATCTGATATTCCCGTCTGATCCCTATTGAGGCCTGATATCTGTATTTATAGAGACACTCCTTAACATACTGGATTCACTGAATTCTGTCAGGATGACTGGGACATGTGTGATATTGTCCATCTGCCAAAGTCTGTGTTATACAACAGTATGATCTCAACAACGTCTCACACGCTTCTGCTCAGATTCATACATACGATGTTTATCAGTGTCTCAGACAGTGCTGAAGTTTGACAGAGCTGTTCCTCTCTGTCTTCATTTCCAGGCATTTACCATCATGGACCAGAACAGAGATGGATTCATTGACAAGAATGACCTGAGGGACACGTTTGCAGCTCTAGGTTAGTTTGACTGGCTTTCACCTTCATAAGAATCAATAAATCATAAAAAAAAAACTTTAAAATGTACTTTAGGCCTAACGTTCATTGATAGATTCTTCACTGGGTCAAAACCTCATCTTGAGATAAAAATGTTTTTCAAAAATTACTTAATTTTATATTTTACTTACTTTATTTTAATTAAATAATTATATATATATATGTGTGTGTGTGTGTCTGTTTGTTATTTTATTTTTATTCATTTTTGAAATAGATTTACCAGGAAATATATATATTTTTTTGATTTAAAATATGAATAGGTAAAAACTCAGATTTAAAAACACGTTTATTATATTTTTAATTTATTTTATATTTCACCCATTTTATTTTAATTATATTAATAATTATTTATAATTTAATAATCATATACATATACACACACACACACACACCCACACACACACACATATATATATATATATATATATATATATACATAGTATTATTTTATTTATTTTTCAATTTTTTAAACAATTTTAGTTAAATAGTTAAATTACAAAAAACAACATTAAAATTTTTTATATATACATTTTATTTTGATTATATGAATAATTATGTATAATTTTATATATATATATATATATATATATATATAGCATTATTTTATTATTTTTTTATCAGTTTTACAAATGGTTAAATTACAAGAAATAACACTTTTGATATATATACAATATATATTATTTTATTAGATTTTATATATATTAGATATTTTATATATATTATATATATTAGATTTTTTTTTAATGAAATTTTTACAGTTATGTATTGATATTATATTGACAAATTAGAGGAAACATCAAACTGAAATGGGACTCATTCATTTTTAAAAAAAACCTCTGGTCAGGTTGGATGGTAACTAGTGCGCTAGTACACATGTTGAACTGCATTTCCCATCATGCCCCTCTTCTGTCCTGTAACAGGCCGGCTCAATGTGAAGCAGGAGGAGATTGATGAGATGCTGAAGGAGGCCCCGGGGCCGATCAACTTCACCATCTTCCTCACAATGTTCGGAGAGAAACTCAAAGGCAGGTTTTCAGCAGATCTGATCTTGAGAGAGTTTGACTGAGGTGCTGATGGAGGTTTGTTTGATCGCAGGAGCCGATCCAGAGGAAACCATCCTCAACGCCTTCAAAGTGTTCGATCCCGAGGGGAAGGGAATCCTGAAGAAGGAATAGTGAGATCTGTTTTAGCTCAGAAATACAAACACTTGGTCTTTATTGTTTTGTCTTTTGAGTAACATGCACTGATGAACGCATTCGAGTCCATTTCGACCCGGAAAAAAAAAACGTGTTTTCTTTATAAGGAAACAAAACTTTGCACATGCTTTTGCAAAAAGACCCTCAAAATACACATCATTTATTTAGTTTTATTTTGTAATTTTGTTTTTATGATAATGTTTTGTGTCCGGGTCATTTTTGACCCAGGTATGTATTTAGTACCATTAGGTGTCAAAAATACTTTCCCTTTTGGGACTGAATTGTGTTGGTAAACATGAATATGCACACCTATTGATGAACCATTGAAGCATGAAAAATGACTTTTTTCATCTAAAAGTAAAGTAAAATAGTTTCAAATAATACTTTTAGAACAACTCATAATCATGTTCTTATCAGATTTAAGCATAATTTCTTGTAATTTAAAAAATTGTAAAACTGATAAAAAATTAATAAAATAATGCTATATATATATATATATATATATATATATATTATATAATTATTCATATAATTAAAATAAAATGGGTAAAATATAAAATAAATTAAAATAAGCATATAATAAAAATGTTATACCCATATATATATATATAAGTTATTATCTGGTTTTATTTCAGTTTTAGTTATTTTAGTACTTCAATTAAAAAGTAAATGAAAATGACATGACTCAAATAAAATAAGTAAAATGTATAATTTTCTTTTCATTTTTTTCAGAGTAATACTTATGTCGTGTTGGTGTTATTTTTGAGAATGAAATAAATTAAATAAATTAAAAGAGAATTAAATATGTAGGTTTAATGAATTTAATCATATGTTTTAGGCTTAATACTGGTACATTTCAGATTAAATGTCTCATAAATGTCATATATAGATAAATAAAATATAAATAAAATTTAAATTGAATATAAATTTAATTTAATTATAGTAAATTTAGGATATTAGGATATAAATATAAATATATATATATATATATATATATATATATATATATATATATATAATTTTAGAAATATAATATAATTTTTTTTAAATTTTTAAAATATATAATATAATATAATATAATATAATATAATATAATATAATATAATATAATATAATATAATATAATATAATCATCATTTTTGTTTGCTGTTGTTCATGTGTATTTTGAAAATTAAAATAATTGTTCAATTTTTTAATTAATCAAAAAAGGGATAAATGCAATAATATCATATATATGTAAAAATTGAAATGTGAAAATATCATTCCAATTTCATAATGCATTATGAGGGTTGACATTTATTAAGGAAGTGAACTTGTGATTTGTGTCTCTCCAGTGTGACTGAGATGTTGACCACACAAGCCGACCGGTTCTCTGCGGAGGAGGTGAGGCTCGTCTCACATGTGATCTGATGCTCGATGGACACAGTGACAGCGCCACTGACTGCTGTGTTGTTTCAGATGGAGCAGATGTTCACCGCATTCCCACCAGACGCTACGGGAAACCTGGACTACCGGAATCTGGTCCACATCATCACACACGGAGAGGAGAAGGACCAGGAGTAGATCCCACGCTCCTCAGCCAATCACAGCGCTCCCTGCGTGTCTGTACCCGCCCACTTATTTATAACTGACAGGCTTGAAACGGAGCTCAAAACTGTTGCTGAAACGAGAATGTTCAGATTTTTTTAACGTATGATGATGTTGTGGGGATTTTTGCACCTGCTACCTGTCAAAGTGTACTATTAAAATAAATTTATATGAAATACTGATTTGAGTGCAAATTATTTTCTTGTGTGAAAGGGAAGAGAGAGACAAGGAATGCAATGCAATTGCAAGAACAATGCAAGAACGTGTGCATATGAGGGATGTAAGTATGTTAATATGGAACAAGGAAGAGCCATAGTTACAAAGGTTTAATTTCTTGACATCAGTGAATATTCTGATTCAGTCAGGCACTGAAGTTTTCTGTCCCTCAATGACTCTCAGAACAGGTGGCAGTACTTTTGTTTTCTGCTGGGATAAAGTCAAGAGCCTGTGCTGTTATTTCTGTATGCAGCTTGTAATCTAATACAGTTTTACTGCAGCGGCCTGAGACAATAAGGCATAGAAACCTCCGGCTGTCTGAAGTCTGACTATGGCAAGCCATTTTACCATTCAATCCCTAATATCTATTTTCATGCTATCAGTACTTGTAATTATGATCCACTAGTATATATTCCATTAGGTACTAGTACTTGGCCTATTTGATGGCTAATAGTGCTTATTATTTAGGTATTAGTAGCTGTTTTAGTACTTTTACATTAGATACTAACTCTTAGTAGATACTGGTACTCATTCATTAGATACTACAAATAGACACTAGTGCTCATTTATTACATAATAGCACTTTGATTTGTTTTACTCAAGCATGCCGCACAAGCCCTGAAAAGTGAAGCCAAAACGTCTCGATCGCCCCCTGGAGAGTGGTCCTAGTATAGGTCATAAACCCCGCCTCCCCATGTTATTCAATGGGACGCGAGACCAACTAAACAATTAAATTACCCTTCAAATATCTTTTTTCCGAAGCTGTTTTTTGTCATTTACTGTAGTTTGTATCACGCTAATGTAAATTCAAGTGTTCGTTTTTAAAATAAGTTGTTTTTTAGATAGTTATTTAATGCTCTAAAAACGGTGGTGTGACGTTGTGATTGACAGCTGTGATTGACAGCTCTCTGGAGGAGGCACTGAAGCGTCAACAGGCTTTTTTCATGATCTTCGGAGGACTGAGGAGATTGTATTTACCTTATTTTAATGAGATTGGAGTGGAACGGAGCAGACAGAGTTCACAGGAGCAGGACTCCACTTCCAAAACAGTGCAGATTACGGTATGTGCATTCTGCGAGGGAGAGTGAGGGCGGGGCACAGGGGCGGGGCCGTTGATTTCGCGGCTTTAAGGCTTTACTTCCTGCTTGCTACTGCGCATAGCTACTGCGCAGAACTGGTCCCTAGATCGCTATCTGCGCAGGCGCAAGTCCAAGATGTCAGCGCCATATCGGGACACTGGCGGCTTCAGTTTTAACCAATGGAAGAGAGCGAAGGCGAGTCGTCCATCTTTTTTTACAGTCTATGGTTTTACTAGTACTCAATAAACAGGCACTACTTATTCATTATTTATTCCTTATACTAGTACTTATTAAATAGACCCTAGTACATATTCATTTGATGCTAGTACTTATTTCAGTAGTGACTAGTCAGTATTCTGTTGTTACTAGTAACACATATACAGTATATACTAGTAATTTTTCATTAGGTACTAGTTTTTATTATTAGTATTATTTTAGATACCAGTATCTATTATTAGATGATAGTAATTAATCATTAGATACTATTACTCTATTATTATTATTATTATAAACTTGTACCCATTAAATAAATAGTATTTATTTATTACATACTAGTATTTATTCTTTAGATACTTGTACCTATAAATTAGATACTATAACTCAAGGGTGGGCAACAGTTTTAGTCTGAGGGCCACAGTTACTTTGGCAAAGTAAATGGAGGGACATACTTTGGACAATTGCAATTAAACATAGTTACATGATTAAATGGTACAAATTAATGCAATGCAAATATGTATAAGGCTACTCTACAGTTACTTTGACAGCCTATTTCAAGGCCTGATACTTATTTTTGCTAGGCCTGTCTGACCTAGGCTACTCTAAGGTTACAATAACTGGATTTACTTTCAAGGATTCATTTCCTACACTACCCTGCATATTGTTCAACTGTCATTCATACCAGCTGTAGCTTTTCAAGATAAAAACTATTAACAAAACTGCAAATGTATGTGTGCAAGTTACATTAACATACAGACTTCAGGCAATCTGGCTTGGAATTATCAAATTTAATTGAGGCTATATATCAGAGGGAGACCTTCATCACTGAATGAAAAACATATTCAGTTTTCAGTTGTGATTATTATTTTTTTGTAAATATTCTGCCTGGCAGTTAAGTTGGAGGACAATCTCGTGGCTTTTTCTTCCCTCTCCTTTGCGGAGAAATTCACGGCATAATTAGCATGTTTAGCATTGAAGTGCCTGCTAATATTATATTCTTTAAAGACAGCGATGCTCTCCTGACATATCAGACAAATCACCTTTGAGCCGACGTTCGTGACAAAATATTTTGACGTCCATTCTTTATTGAATGCTCGACATTCAGAGTCAACTTTTCTCTTTTTTACTGCACTCATTTTGACATTTTTTTTATGCCGCCGGCCGTTTAGAATTTGTTACTTTGAGGAGTGAAGAAGAGAAGTAAAGGCGCAAATTGTAATTTCACACAGCGACATCTGTTGGATTGTTTTTAACCCCTTTCACGTCAAAGATCACATTATTGTTGTTCAAAATTCATTACTCGTCAAAATATCACACTATTACTCAGGGCCGGCCCTGACCAATTTGCTGCCCTAGGCAAGATTTTACCTGGCGCCCCATGCATCACAGCCCATTTCACCCTGTCATTGTGTTCATGATTTAGCATATATATATATATACACACACACACACACATTACAGCAGAACTGTTTCCAACACTCATAATAAATCATCATATTAGAATGATTTCTAAAGGATCATGTGATAGACTGATGTTACATGTGACACTGAAGAATGGAGTAATGATGCTGAAAATTCAGCTTTGCATCACAGAAATAAATGATAATTTAAAGTATAATAAATTGAAAACAAATTATTTTAAATTGTAATAATATATCACAATATTACATTTTTTTCTGTATTTTTGATCAAATAAATGCAGGCTTGATGAGCAGAAGAAACTTCTTTCAAAAACATTAAAAATAGTAATGTTTCCAAACTTTTGGCCTGTACTGTATCCCCCCAAAACAGCACAACTGTAGAGTAAAACATTAATAAAAAAGTGATAATAAAAAATGCGTCTTAAAACTGACATGATTGTACAAAATCACAGTCTGGGGACTCAGAACTGCTAACATTAAGTTTAAGGTAAAAATAACTGCCATGAAATTATAGTATCTTACTCCTATGCAATAAATTGTTCTTTCACTACATCTCTTTACCTCTGTCTTTATCCTCTTCTCTTCTTTTTGGCACTGTATCTATCGCAGACTATGCTCATTTATAATGTGTCATGTAAATTCGGCCTTCCGTCACAATCAGGAAACTTTCACCGTGTCTAGAACTGGCGCGAGCTGCCAGGGCCGTTTCTACGAGCTGTGTGTTAACAAAAGCAGTGCTGTCTACATGCGGCGTCGGGCACGCTACACAACAAATTACCAACAACTGATCGTGCGCACGCTCTGTTTCTGACGCACTTCAAGCACTCGATGGGCGGGGGAAGATTGAAGAGCCGGACCTTTTTTTTTTTTTTTTTTTTTTGCTTTATTTGGTAGTATTTCGAATTAATGGTTTTTAAATAGTAGCCTATTAAAAAAAAAAAATATGTAAAAAAAAAAAAAAAAGAAAAAAAAATCACTCGTTCACTCATTCTGGCGCCCCTATGGATGAGTGGCGCCCTTAGCATTTGCGTATACCGCCTATACCGCGGGCCGGCCCTGCTATTACTTCTGGACAATCTGAGCATCATTTTAGAAACTTCAGAAAGGTTTAAGACTCCAGCTTCGATATTTGACCACTGTTTATGATTAAACTGGTTTGCAGTGACATTAATTTCTTAATTTATGCCAGGAGTGCAAAATAATTAATCTGTAATGATCGTTATTTTAAATAGAAATCATTATACTCACACAACATTTATTCTCATCTTCTCCGGTTTATTTGTGTTCAAATACATAAAAAATACAGCATCCGCCAGGCCTATTAGTCCAATGGTGCGCATATTTGGAGAAATAATGATTAGTTATCATGTTAGTAAAATATTTCGTCATACAGAAAAACATTTTTATTCATTTTTCACTGAATTATGCGATCTGAAGAGCTCAAACAGCGAACGCAGCTAGATGTGTCTCCTCTTCCTGATTTGCGTCAGACCTGTCAATCATCTCACGTCACATGGTTCATCATGCGTGATAACTAAGCTAAAGTGACATTTCTTCACTGGAACAAGAAGCTAATAAATGCACGATTTAAGTATTTGTACGATTATGTGTTTTGTGTGTGATTTTCGTGCGATTTGGGGTTTTCATATAAATAATGAATGTCCAAATTGCGAGTGCATCGAGCGCATCGCGGGGGCCGGATTGAAGCAATATGCGGGCCGGATCCGGCCCCCGGGCCGTATATAATCCCCATGTATGCTATAACTTATTCTTTAGATATTAGTACTTATTTATTAGCTACTAGTACTATATACAAGTACATTTATTAGCTACTAGTTTTTATTCCAGATGTTTCTAGTAAGACTTGTAGAATTTTGAATTGAACTCTATGACAATCATAAAAGAAGACAAGTGAAAAGCAGTTGTGAGTAGTAAGGTGAGAAGTGTTATTTGTACAAATTACAAAACATAAGACACTAGTCACTGTTTAACACTGCTAAGCTACTTTAACATAATCTGTTTTGTATACAGCGCTATATAAATAATGGTGCCTTGACTATTGGAATAACTACTAGGCCTAGTTTCTAATAAATAATAATTAGTATCTGATGAATAAGTACCAGCATCTTTGAAACTTTACTAGTACCTAATGAATAAGCACTGGTATAATTAGTAATTAATGAATATCTATTAGTACTTCATTTAATAGATACTAGTAGATATATTATTTTAAAAGTACTAGTAGCATGAAAATAGATACTAGTATGTTTTTAAGGAATTAATGTTAAAACAGCTTGCCATACTATGTCTGACAGGATGCTGATCGTCTCGTATCACCGCTGCTTGGGTCATGACTGCCAAAGATGAAGAGATTGTATTAGTTGTATTAAACAGACACATAAATATGTAACTCAAGAACTCATGTGTCTTACGTGCTCCTCTTCCAGTCATTGTGTCAGCGCTGTAGTGTTAATCCAGGGTCTGGATGGGTTGGTGTTGTTGGCCAGCAGAGGATTATGGGTCAGGAGTTCCTGTTTCTCGGTCTATTTAAAAGCTTCTGAAGCTCCAGGACACTTGTATGAAAGAGGACGAGCTGAAGAAACGTCTGTTGATTGACTGATTTCATCACACACTGCTGATTTTGTGGAGTTTTTCTGCTGAAACTATGCATTTGCAAAATGTACATACATTAAACCTTTTTACTGTCATTATATTGTCAACCGATTAATCAGTGTTATTTTAGTAGAATTATTAGGCTATTCGTTTTTTATGTTTTTAAATTTTATATTTACTGTTTAGTTGGTTTTCGTATGTTGATATGTGTTATTTTCATTTTTAGTTATTTATTTATCACGATTTTTTTTTTCATATGCCTATAGCATTTTTATTTAATTTCAGTTTTGTTTTGAATTATTTTAGGACTTCAAGTTAAACTGAATGAAAATGATAAAATAAAATAAAATAAGAAAAAAAATATTTTATTTAAATAAAATATATAAAATTTAATTATATATTTTATGAAAATAAAATATACTTTAAATATATTTTATAAATAAAATATATTTTAAATATTTTATTTTATTTCACCGAACATTTATTTAATTTAAAGTAGTGAAATATATATTTTTTTAGTGTTTTAGTTTTCAGTTAACAATAATAAACCTGATTCTCATCCTCACAGGATATGGACTATTTACAGAAACACTTTTATATTATTAATTTATTTTTGACAGGTATTTAACAAATTAACTTTTTTTTTTACCATGATGGAAGAGTAATGAATTTCCCAGAATGCTCTTATTTAGTCACAATATTATAATCAATATAATTAAATCTGGATTTCAGTATATATTTTTGAGTTCTTTTCAATTCAAATTCAAACTCTTAAAACATCTTAAGAAAACATGATTCATGATGATGTAATACTGTATGATGCTGAACATCTATCACTAGTCCTGTGTTTCCTCAGTCATATAAACTTTCTTCATTACAGTAAAAATACTAGGATTTTTAAATAAAATTAAATGCATGATGCTAAAATGATTTTACAAACGAAATAAGTAGCCAATTTCCTTTTTGAATTAAACTATTGAGAACCAAAGGAGGATGTGGTTAGTTGTATATATAGTTAATAAAGGTCTCCAGTTAACATTCAGCGTCACGGATTATTGTGAAATCCAGCTCCCTTCCATTTCCTCCGCACTATTTTTCCTCATTCGTGCAGCTGTGGTGTATTCATCCGCGCGCCGGTCAGTATATAAATGGCTGTAACTGAACGCGTGTATCCTTCCGCTGAGCCGGTGTGCCTCCGCCGTAGCACGCACATCTGACGGCCCGCTCAAAACCACGCTTTAAATCTTCTCTTAAGAGTTTTCTGTGACAAATCTCTTCCTTTCTAACCGAAATCGTTTTATTTGTCGTATTTGGTGTGTGTTTTGAGCGGAGCCGTTTGTGTTTTATTCGGCTAGTCATGGCTGACATCGACAAACTCAACATAGACAGCATCATTCAGCGCCTGCTCGAGGGTGAGTCGCTAAAATATTGTTATAAAAAGACAAATAATTTAAAATGTGTTCTTATTGTAGCATATCGATATGTCTATTACTGATTTATCCGCTATCTGGGTCGTATTTCGAGCTGTTGATCTCAGCTAACACGTTTAGCTTAGCGTTAGCCGCTTAACGTAACGTTACTGACATCAACGGCTATGTTTCAAATACAAAATAACGTTAGATTTCCTCTCGAGACACATTCAGAAACGCGCCAAAGATGCCCAAAAATGCAGTCTACATAGACAGCTCGCTAGGTTTTTAGACAGAGCCAAGCTCCTCGCGCGGTTTTTGTGCTTAAAAAAAAATATATATATAAAAATACACTATATAATGCTGATGTGTGATGTTATACACTTATATAAGGCTCCCACATTCATTAAAAACCTGGAAATGACAAAACTGTACTGGCCTGAATTAGTAAAAAAAATATATATATATATTTAGTTGCTTTTTGAGACTAAATATTCAAAAACATTAATCTTATTTTCTGTTCTAACTTTTATTATACAAGTGAATGTTTCATAATGTTATTGCATTATTGTATTGCATTATCATAAAGCAGTAAAAGTCGTAACTGCAATAAATACCTTGTGATCATGGAAAGTTTTATTGTACACGGTAATATACTGTAATAGCAATCCTTGGTTCATGATAACGAAAGTTTTTACGTAACTGACTTCTGGGTTCGGTTTTGTACAGTATTTTTGCATGCTTTACATTGCATTAGTTTTTAACATTGTAAAGTAGAGATGCATCATCTTTAGGCACATAAACATGGATGTTCAGAACTCAGATGCATTAAAGAACAGAACTTGCACACCTTGAATCATTTTCAGACATGCATTGCTTTTAGAAATACTTTTTACTTTGTGTCCGAGCCGGTCGTGTTTTTTCATGTGGGCTACTCTATAAAGCTAACTGTGTTTCTCAGAAGCCTCTCCCTGTTTTTTCCACCTCGTCAGAGCTTAGATGTAGCCAGTTGCACCACCTGCATGTTTATTGCTTTACAGCCTAGAAACGCGGCCGGGGTGTGAGGACTGCACCTATATCTGCCCGCTATTAGTACGGCTGTTCCCTTGGCAGTCTGCTCCCGTTACATAACCACACTCGGTTTAATGCTGCCCGATGTGTTGCCAAAACCTGCTTCATGGTTCAAGGATGGAGGATATCAGTCCAGGAGACCGGGTCCTTCTCAGATTCATGAATTGAAGAGTTTAGGATATGCTCAAAGGAATAGACCTAGTTCACTTAAAATGTAGATGAGTTTATTTTATTTTTCACTTGAAATTTAGCTCAGCAGTGGATGCTCTGCAGTGAATGGGTGCCGTCAGAACGAGAGTCCAAACAGCTGATAAAAACATCAGAATAATCCACAGCACTCCAGTCCATCAGTGAACATCCGGAGAAGACAAAAGATGAAACACATCCAGCATTAAGACGTTTATAACTATGATACACTTCCTCCAGTGAAAAAGCGTTCTGGTCTGAATCAGGAGAGAAATCTGAACTGTTCAAACGCCACTAAAAAACAACTCTCGAAAAATGTGACTTGATTTTTGATGTGAGAGACAACAGCAAATGCACTTTTTCACTGAATGAAGTGTTATGGATTACAGACTCCTATTTTGGGCCAGAAGCAATGGTTTGACGTTCAAATTGTTGTTTCTACGTGTGCAAACAAGTAGCTTTTGGCTTTTTGGCTATATTCATCATATAGGAGTGTTATTGTAATTACTAGCTTGAACAATGAGCATTTGTAGTATTTTATTTATTTTTTTTGCTGAGGACTCAGAGTTGGAAGTAAAACTCTGAGTACTTGAAGTTTGTTCACGAAGCTCTGAAAGGTTTCATTGCACAAGCACAACTTTAAAGATGCTTTCCACCCTATTCAGCTGTTGTGTAGCGTTGTTCATACAGTATGTGAGCTCACGAGGGTGTAGTTTGGTATGCGTGTCTCGTCACAGGGAGTTTCAGCTGGTGCATTACATGACAGTGACTTCACCCGCATAACTGAGACGAGTTCGTCAAAGCAGTTTACTCGAGCATGCGTCAGCTTTTGGCTTCACTCACTGTAAAGCTCCAAACTCGAACCTCGATAGCTTTGCATCACATTCCGTGTGGGGCAATCACTCAGAAGTGTTTTGGGCGGATCTCCCGCAGTTGTCAGCTGTGTTGTCTTTGTAGTGTAGACAAGCTTTGAGGAGCAGTGTGCACGCTAGAACAGTCACCGCCTGAAACCTGGTGATGTGGCCGGTCTGTGCACCAGTGTAGCTGCTTTCAAGCTTTTTAAGGAGCAATTTGTTACAGAAGTAGCAGATTATATAATTTAGCATTTCCAGTTTTTGAGTGTCACAAAAACAATGAGGATGTGAATTAAGGTGACGGCAGTCTTAAGATCGAAACAAAGAAAACACTATTTTACACCTGCATCCAAAACATAGTGACGTCCATCAGTATTTAAAGGGCTGGTGCACTCAAATGTTGACTGTTTTCGTTATTTGCATGAATGATTCCTTTAAGAAAGGTTCAGCTAATGGTGATGAAGGGGCTTGACATCATCTCGTTGAATAGCACGCGTTGAAAGAGCCCTTTGCTCATTGTTGTGGCTGCTGTTATAAGTCTCACAGCCCTGTTGTGTGGAGTGTTTCGGACAGTCCTCTCTCTCTCTCGCTTTACTCTGTGAGAGTTTGTTGACATGGCATGAGATTATGAAGACAGCCAGTGGAAACTCATTTGCTCTAAATGACTAATATATTCCACTTTTTACACCTGTGTGCATATCTATGCATTTAATTTTTTACATTTCAGAATTATTACTATTATTGAATACTATTATACTGTTTTTATATAATTCATATATACACATAGCATTTTTTTTAAAATCTAGTTGTTACTTAAATTGTTCAAAATATTAATATTAAATAATAGATATATATTAAATATAATGCATTTAATATTTTAGTGTTGTTTGTAATTTTTTATTCATATTAAAGAATATTCAGTATTATATGTATATATTAGAGTATTTTGTTATTGTAATTTATTATTTTAAGTGTGTATTAATATTTTTCATAATCATTATTACGTAAATCAATATTTTTAATTCTTTTTTTGTTGATTTTAAAATTATTAATTAATATTCAGATGAAATGTATAATATTTGTCTTTATGTATTTCATGTCATTTAATATTTTACAAAGGGTTTTATTTTTGTTTTTATTTTAAAGAGATTTGTTAATGCTTTAATTTTTATTCAGTATCTCCTGAACCCCAGTTTGGGAAACGCTACTGTAAAGGTAAATCACCACAGTCTTACATCCTGGTAATTGTTGTTTTTTTATATCACAGAAGCTCTATATATATTACAACATATTACTGCTGTTTTATTTAGTAATTCAGTGGGAAAATACTTTAATATTAACCGTTTCAAACGTGTGTATTTGGATCATCCAGTTAAATCCTGTGTTTGGTACGTTGTGTCCTCCATAACTTTCCGTTATCAACAAAACAAGCTTCGGTCCAGAGCTGCAGAGCTGTGTGCCAGTTGCTCAAAACACGGGGTAAAAATAGAAATGCTGGGCAGTAACAGGCCGTCATGGAGCACAGGCCAGCCTTTATTCCCTGGAGTTCCAGATCGATGTGAAAACTGCAAACATTGTGAGCAGGCAGAAGTTGTACACGGGGAGAAATGGGACTGCGGGATGATCCGTGTGCTTTCCACATTAGGGATGAATCCTGTAGGTCACTTTGATCCTCTGTAAGTAGGGCACGTCTGCAGACAGGAAGATGAACCTAACCTACTTCCCTTCCCTGTGCTGACGGATCACAGAAAGGCCATTAGAAACGCCATATTTATCTGCATAATGCCACGCTTCACTCCTGTTTGTCCTAAATTACTGCAGGTTAAATTACTCTGGTTTCGCAACTGTAGACGCACACTTGCGAGAAACGATTGCTCAACTAACCAGATAATTACATGAACGATGACGTCTGAGGGTGATTGAAGTGTTGGCTTGGATTGATAAATTCTCCACATCTTTGTTTTATCTTCCAGCTGTAGGCAGAACTTTGGACCGGGATTATGACTAAAAACTATTAACTATTATTATATTAGAAAAAATTACATAAAAAACATTTGTTACTCATGCATGCCTTCATTTGATTACCTAAACAAAGTATATATTTGTGTTTAATTTGTCAAAACATAAATCCAAAAAAAAAAAAAAAAAAGAGGAACAGAATGTGCCCTGTTATTGTAAACAGTTTAACTAAATTGTTAAAAATTTATGAATTCAGTTGATTACATTTTGATTATTACAGTTTAAATAAACCATTAAAAAGGAATTAGGAAACACAAAACAGAGACTTTGAACACCGAAAACTGATTTCGTAAGGCTCCAAAAATCACATTTTTGTTGAGCTTTTCGTTTCATGATTTCAGTGAATGCTTTTTGATTGACTCATTTAAATAAAAATGTTAAAAAAGTTAACTAAAATCAAATAAAAATATAAAAGAACCTTTAACTTATTTCAGTTAGTTATCAAGCCAACATTTCACATTGTTTTTTTAAGCTTAAGTGCTAAAATATACATTATACACCGGATAGTTCAGGTCCTTGATTCTGATTGGCTGAGCTGCGTTCGAAGCTGTTGTAAATTACTCTACAAACACACACCTTTGTTTACTTTTGTGTGTTGCTCGGCAACCACTCTGTTACAACAACAACAACTGTTTCTGAGGAGCTACATAGTTTGGTGGAAGAATACTATTTTTATTAATATTACACGATTTGCTCTGTTTTATTTTGTGAAACCTTACTACATGTATGGAATAACAGTTTTATAAAAGCAGTAAGCCCCGTGAAGCCGTGGTTTACAGTGAATTTATAACAGACAAGGGGTTTTTATAACCGTGCCTAATAACGCCTCTTAGCTGTTATAAATCCACTGTAAACCACGGAGTCACGGGGCTTACTGCTTTTATAAATGACAAAATTGATATAAAACAAAATTAATAAATTAAACTTGCTACAATTAAAATGTAAAAATATCTAATAGGAACTATAAAAGTACATCAGTGATACTATAATAAATATCAAGTGTCTTAAACACAATCACTGCGCTCTTATGTTTTTCCCATGGGACTGGTCAAAGAGTCGACACATTGCTTTGGTTAACTGTTTGTTTGTGTGTTTGCAGTGAGAGGCTCGAAGCCTGGCAAGAACGTGCAGCTGCAGGAGAACGAGATCCGGGGATTGTGTCTGAAATCCCGCGAGATCTTCCTCAGCCAGCCCATCCTCCTGGAGCTGGAAGCACCACTGAAGGTCTGCGGTGAGTAACACAACCCTGCTGCTGAGCTTCAGCTCGCGGTTGAATCTCAGTTAAAGCTCGCCGCAGATCTACTGTGGTAAATAGGGAAGAGCAGAATCTCTCCTACTGTCCAGATGTCTTTCAGAGTTGGTTTAGCCAGTCGTGTTGTTGAAATCAGCGAATGAGCCGCTCTCCTCTCCACAGGTGATATCCACGGGCAGTACTACGACCTGCTCAGGCTCTTCGAGTATGGAGGATACCCACCGGAGAGCAACTACCTGTTCCTGGGAGACTATGTGGACCGAGGGAAGCAGTCTCTGGAGACCATCTGTCTCCTGCTGGCCTACAAGATCAAATACCCCGAGAACTTCTTCCTGTTGAGGGGAAACCACGAGTGTGCGTCCATCAACCGCATCTACGGCTTCTACGATGAGTGTGAGTGTCCAGAGACTGTGCTGTGGTTTCAGTGATGCCGAAGATGCGTTATTATAATATCAATACGTTTCTTTATAATTAAAAAAACCCCCTGTGTTTCAAAAGAAGATATTTAGAAAAATGTTGGTTTCCGAACAGGTCACCAATGACTTTCATAGTATTTTTATTTTTTTTTCCTACTATGGAAGTCAATGGTGACCTGTTCGGAATCCAACGTTCTTCAAAGTATTTTCTTTGGTGTTCAACAGAGACACAAATATTATTGTATTATTTAGTTTATCTTGATGTTCTAAAATAACTAAAAGTAAAAATGGATAAACTAGATAATAAAAAACTAAAACTTGTAAAAATGACAAAAACATGCAACAAAATTACTAAAACTTGTCTTTTTTTTTTATTATTGAAAAACATGATTTTGTTTGAAGGTGTATGCTGAAATCCCTAATCCTGCTAAAACACTGGGCCATCGTGGGAATATAATCCGTAAATGCATGTCCAGATTTGACTGTGTTTAGCCGTGTTTTAAACTCTTTTATAAGAGCAAGACGTGCACTTTAAACAGAACAGTGACTCTCGTTCAGTGCAGAATTAATTATTGAGCATCGTCGAGAGTGAAGGGAACCAGAGTGTATTTTTAGCAGAGTCTGTTCCTCTAGAGCTCTGCTTATTCATTTAAATGTGAACTAGTGTTAAATAATAAATCCTGCAGGTGATCTCAAACTCATGCTGTGTGTTTAGGCAGGAGACGCTACAACATCAAGCTCTGGAAGACGTTCACAGACTGCTTCAACTGTCTGCCCATCGCTGCCATCGTGGATGAGAAGATCTTCTGCTGTCATGGAGGTGTGTGTGTGTGTGTGCTGTACACTTGTAGATAACCAGAGAGACTTTCACCTGCTGAACAAGTGCTGGCTCTTCTTCTGCGAGGAATGTCATGAATCTGAGTTTTTATGGTATCCATTAAAGCTCACACTTTTTACGAGGGCATCTTTGTTTGGCAGTTTTCAAAACATTGTGCTTAAGTCTTGAGTCACATCACCAGTGTTTTGTCACGAGTCCAAGTTAAATCTCAAATCCATTTGTTAGTCTTTTTCTGTACGTAGGTTAGTTTTATAAACACTGTTGCTGGACATTTAGTTCATACATTATATAAATAAAGAATATATACATGCATATATTATATAATTATATAAAATAATAAATGCATAAAAATATTTTTAATAAAAGAATATAAAGATATAATAATAATAATATATAAAAAGTTACAATATAATATTTTTAAAATATATATTTTCAATTAAATATACGCTACTGTTCAAACGTTTAGTTTGGTAAATTTTTATAAGTCTTTTTGAAATAAGTCTCTTCTGATCATCAAGGCTGCATTTATTTGTTCAAAAATACAGTATAACTGTGAAATATTATTCTAATGTAAAACATCTGTGTTCTGTGTGAATCTGTGTTAAAGTGTAATTTATTTCTGTGATGCTCCGCTGTATTTTCAGCATCATTCCTCCAGTCTTCAGTGTCACATGATCTTCAGAAATCATGAACATATGATGATTCACTGCTCGAGAAACATTTCAGTGTTGAACACAGACGAATATTTTTGTGGAAACAGTGATGCATTTTATTTTTCAGGATCCACAGATGAACAGAAAGTTAAAAAGAACAGCATTTATTTGAAACAGAAATCTTTTGCAACATTATAAATGCCTCAAATGTCACTTTTGACAAATTTATTGTGTCCTTGATTAAAAAAAATTAAAATATGCCGTTTAATTTAAAATTATTAAGATGTAAGCGAAAAACAAACTTGTGCTACTGAATTAAAAACAGTATTTAATGAACTATTTTTGTTACAAAACTATATCTTAGTGTTTTTTCTCCAGTCATTAACATGAATGTCCTTTTGAACTAATCGCTAAAGTGAATCAACCCTCCTAATGCTTCATGAGAAAGTTAGATCTTTCTCTGCAGGAAAGACTTCAGATACATGACGCATGTAAAATGAGAAGCCTGAACATCTGCTTTCTGTTTACTGTCTGTTTAAATCCTCTTACTTCATCAGTTTATGATTTCCACTGACATCATCAGAGTCTCGTATGATCCCTGAACAGATGCAGCGTCTCTAGGAACCTAATCTCCAGCAGTTTCTGCTGTTCCTCAGGTTTGTCTCCGGATCTTCAGTCCATGGAGCAGATCAGAAGGATCATGAGACCCACAGATGTCCCGGACCAGGGTCTCCTGTGTGACCTGCTGTGGTCCGACCCGGATAAGGATGTGCTGGGATGGGGTGAGAACGACCGAGGTGTGTCATTCACCTTCGGAGCGGAAGTAGTGGCTAAGTTCCTCCACAAACACGACCTGGATCTGATCTGCAGGGCTCACCAGGTGAGGCAGTATGACACTGATGCTCATTTCAGAGTGAAGCGCGGTGATGTGTTCATTTACACGCGAGCTGCTCCTCATACACTGTTTTATCAGCAGCTTGGTGTGTTTGCTGTTCGTGTAAATGAACACAGTACGCTTCAGTCTACAGTCTTACTAGTTTTTTTTTTTTTAATTAAATACATTATTATTTATTTAGGAGTTTAATTGCAGTTTTTGTTTGTACACTGCTGTTCTGAAGTAATGATGCTGAAAATTCAGCATTGCATCACAGAGATGAAGTTTATTAAAATAGAAAGAATCACTTTACTCTGTTCAGTATTCGTTAACTACAGTAACTGAACGATACTTATATTTAATAATTCATGATAATTTCAGCATTTAATAAAGGTTTAAAATCAAAAGTTAACATTGATTTGTACTGTGACTCATTGATGCTATTTTTTTATTAGATTAAATTGTCGATTTTGGTTAGCTATAGTACTTTTGTTGTTTGTTTTTGTCATTTGAAGTTTTTGTGTGTGTGTGTGTGTATATATATATTAGAGCCCGACCGATATGGATTTTTGGGGGCCGATGCCGATATTAACTTGAAAAGAGCCGATTTATAAGCCGATATTTTGATTTTAAAAATAATCTGGATATTAGACCCATTTCCTATAAACTGCATTTACACAACATTCAATAGCAAAATATCTACTGTTCTATGTATGTGGGCTGTATAAACCATTTTCCAGAATGGACTATGTTAAAAAAAAGCCTTAGATTACAGTCTCAATGACTAAACAATTGCACATCAAAAGTATATATTTTTTTAATGATCAAAAAACAGTCTGGTTTTAAACATTTAACACTTTTACTTTCTTCCAGTTGAAGCTGGTTTTAACAGTCTGTGTGTTTACTGTAAATAAATTATAATACTAAAGTTAAAGTATTTGCAGAAGTAGTCCCACACTTTGCTGCTACAGCATTCACCTTTTTCAGCCATCTGTAGGCAGAAAGAGAGACGGAGAAAGAATAAGCATGTGTATTAATATCACCATGTATCATTAGAATTATAATAATAATAAACTGGGATCTCCTACATAGGCAAAAATTAGAAATATATATATATTTTTTTATTTGTCAAGTAATAGGTATTACCTACTTATATTTAACAATATTATTTCAACATTTTCCTGTTGTGTCTGTAAAGCTGCTTTGAAACAATATGTAAAAAAAAAAGCGCTTGTTCAGCTCACATTTATTTACATGTCCCCTCTGGTTTAATCATTTCTGACGCACCTACTGTAGTTACTGTAACTACACTATATTTGCTCTCACAGACACATTCACAACAGACCCGTATATCTTCTCCTCTTCTCTTTGTGCAGTCTGAATCAAAACATCGTCATGCCTACTATTACCGGAAGATTAGGGAATCAATTCGAAGTTGAATGGTTAATGTTAGTGTCATGAACACACCGCTGTCAATTTTGAGAAGAACCACCTTCAGACAAGTTAATAGCAAGCATTTAAGGGGCCTGCTAAAAAGGAAGCTATTAGCGTTAGAGTAACGTAACCAGCCTGAATTCACCAAATTGTTCTCTGGACCTGAGGGTAGCCTCTTCTTCCTTGCTTCTCTCTTAATTCTCATCAGCAGGACTAGCGCTATCGCTCGCTTCTTACAACGGGACAGATACATGTTTGCTGCTGACCGAAAGGAGGAGGAACAGACTATGAAAGAGCTCCCGCTAAACGTTTTTAATACTCCACCTAAGCCATAGCGCAGCGCAAATCGCGTTGTATCTGAAGGGCAACGCTGAACCCAGCGGCAAGCGCCATGCATACCGCGTCCAGTGTGAAAGGCCCAATTACGCGGTCATTATGTGGGAAACACACCGCAATAGAATAAGAATAAGTTAAATGCTAACGTTATAGTTTGATCTCCTATTAACGTTCGCTTCCACTGATAAACATGGTATTAGCTTTGTGGCTAATCTAATATAGCAATGCATTAGCGGCTGTAAGTGATGTTACAGAATATTTAGAAGTGATAATGATAGGACCGTTAGCTAGAACTACCACACAGTTTTTATATACAGGGTATGAACTAAATCTACAATCATTTCACATGACGAACGACAGACTCACCGTCAAAACAGTTGATCGCTTTCTTCTGTAGTGGACTTCTGGCGCTGTTGTTAACTCTGGAGCTGCAGAGCTCCCTCTGGTGGGCACACTATGCAACACTCATAACATGAGTGAAGCATGAGACTCTGTTTCTCATGTTTCATCGGCCGTTATAAATGCCGATGCCGATTTAAATGCAATTAGCTTATATCGGCCGGCCGATATATCGGTCGGGCTCTAATATATATATATATATATATATATATATATATATATATACAGTTTATTTTAATTCATCCAGTTAAACTAATTGAAAACTAGATTTTTTTTTTTTTTTTTGGCTTGTTTAAGTTTACTGTAATAACCCTGAAACTAACATGAACAATATTTTGATTAAATTAGTATTTTTTTTGTATATAACCAAGTGTGAATAGGGCTTGAATGATTTGGGAAAATCATTTGGTGAATATTTCTGAAATATACAGTATGTCACATAGAAAGTAAATACTGCAGTCATAGGTTTTTTCCCTACATCTCAAGCTCTAGTCTCCAGTGTTTAAGGAGTTCTATGATGATTTGTTGCATGTGCTGGATCTGACATCTGTAGCAGCGGTGCTTTTAGATGGATTTAGATCATCGTAGAGAGGGTTTTTCCTAAAACGCCTCACAGAACCGTCTCTAAATGTTTCCCTCTCTAAAGAATAACGCTAAAAGTATGGGGAAATATGAAGAGGAAACCCGTAGTTGACTTCAGTAATTGTCTAACCTGTAGTCACTCTCTAGTATTGTGTCAGCGTTCTCTTGTTGTAGTCATCCGTCTCTGCTGGGAGAGTCACTTAGTTTCATCTAACATGAACGTCCAGTTATTGGAAATGTGAATAAGAATATTGCAATTTTAATCTTACTATAAAATACGATTATTTTTTACTAATTATTTTACTGTAAAGTGTTTCTATACATTTTTGTCTCTCTCATGTATGTATGTATGTATTAGGGATGGGCGTTTTCCACAAATATCACATTCGAATATTTGAGCTCACAACAAATATTCGAATATTCGTTTATCTAAATTAAGTTTAATGAGACAGACGTTATTTTTCAGCAACATTTGTTTCCTTCATTTTTGAACAAGCTTACACACAATAAGCTTGAACATCACACATCGTGTTTTGTAGCTGAAAACCTTTAACAATGCGTGCAAACAAACAAAAGTACAGATTAAAAGCAAAAAAAGTGAACGAAGAAAAAACGTAAAGCAGCGATTAGGCTATTGTACAGAATGTAGCTTACACTTAACTTAGAAAAAAAGCAAAAAAGATTTGCTGACAGTTTCTATTGTTTTACATGTTTTACAAGAAATGCGGGCATGTAAACATGATCGGGGGAAAGTCGGCTCCTTAGTCTGTTAACATTAAGGCCGACCGCGGAGAAAACGTGCTCTGACGGCACAGACGTTGTCGGGACTCACAAATAACGGTGTGCTAAGCGAATACGTTTTGTGAAGCGCTTCGTGTTTTGGTTTCACCACTGAATGGGATCCTCATCTGGTGGATAAAGCAAGAACTGTTCCCACTCGTCTCGGCTGGACTCTCTGTAATCATCGCTGAAGAACTGGCTCAGTGGGCATTGCATCTTCTTCATCGTTGGTGACGCACCACTCGCATCAAGGAAAATGTTCTGATAATGTTCAACAAAGTTATTTTTTTCTTACTTCTCTCATGTTTTCATCGAGAAACCTGAGATGTTTGTGCCGAGGGTCTAGGGCAGACGCGAGAAGAGGAGTTTTCACTGCATTCTCCAAGTTAGCGGTGTTTATTCGTTGCTTGAGAGATGCTGCAACAATGTTCTTGAATTCGGCCACTTTCTGTGATTCTCCACGGCATATTTGAAGTAGATATACATCTTCAAATATGCCGTGGATAATCACAGAAAGTGACCGAATTAGGTTTTATTTTAAATTTATGGCAAGCAAAAATATAGCGAAATTCGAATATCATTTTTATTTATCGAATAGAGCAGAACGAATATTCGAATGTTCGACTATCCGTGCACACCCCTAGTATGTGTATATATGTATATGTATTTTATATAATTATGTATTTTATATAATTTGTATATATAATTGTATAAATTAAAATATAATAATAATAAAAAAATGTATATTGTGTGTGTGTGTGTGTGTGTGTACACCAACAAAACGCACACAAAAAACAATGATTTATATTACATTTATAATTTTGTATCTTTATTAAATACTCAATTAATGTTATAGTACTGGAGTTTTATTGCAATATTTATTTTGCTCTGTATTTGTATGCCAACAAACTGCCAAAATAAAGTTTGTTGTTTGAAATTAATAAATTAAGACTTTAACATTACAATTCTAATATTCAAGACTTTGTAGTATTTTTTATTAATATTCTATTTTACAGTATAATGGTGTTTATTGTATCGCAGCAGTAATTTTATCAGAACAGTTAATTTGCTCACAATTAGTAATACATTTTACATTAACCATGTGTTCATGTATAAAATATTCGATTCACATTATGAAAGAATACGAGTTGATCAAATAGAAGTGGAATATAGAGTACAAGTGTTTGAGTTTACTTCCTTTACATGCTTCCTTATGATCATAACAGTAGGGGTTTCTTTCTGATAGTCAAATATTGATCTGCCCTGCCAACATTTTGACATGCATTACCACAATTTCTTTGCACATTTTGTTCCAGGAAGAAATAAATGAGAATAAAATGCTTTTAATTTGCATTAATAGCTAGAAAAATAATTATCAATGTAATTATAACCTTTAAAAATAATTACAAATTAATAAACCTCAACAATTCTATGTAAATAATTATTGACTTTGTGTTATTTTAGTACAACTAAGATGTAGTTATAGTGTTTTTTTTGTAGTAGTTTTTATTTGTATAATTTCATTTTGTAACAAAAGTGTTTGTTCTAAATGTTGTCTTTTAGTAAATTCTAGTCTTTTTTTTTTTTTTTTTTTGCCAGTATAGTTTTATTCATCTTTAATTTTAAGTTCTTTATTTTAGTCTATTAAATTAAACTAATGTATAAAAATGATGTCTTGGTAACTAGCTGAATTAAAAGAGAGTATTTTAATCCAGGTATTTTATTTATTTATTTTTTTTATTTCATGAGTTCAAATGGTTTTGAATTTAAGTTATATAATAATAATATAATAAACCTGATTAAATAAATATAGCTCCAAAGCATATATGCAAATATAAAGTAATAAAGAGGAACAAAGAAATGCATGCATGAAGTGACCAGAAGAAAATCGCTGGCTTTTAATTCACAAAAACAGCTATGAATGTTCCAACTGTCCAGCTGTGATTCAGTGAAGTAGTGAGTTGTTTGACTGATATGTATCAGCTCCTGAACTTCCTCTTCCTGTGTGTGTGTGTGCGCGCGTGTGTGTGCAGGTGGTGGAGGACGGATACGAGTTCTTCGCCAAGCGGCAGCTGGTGACTCTGTTCTCCGCACCGAACTACTGTGGAGAGTTTGACAACGCTGGAGCCATGATGAGCGTGGACGAGACCCTCATGTGCTCCTTCCAGGTGCGTTCAGTCCTGCTCTGATCCTTGGTTTATAATGTATTATGCATTCATTATAATGGCTATGGTGTTATAAACTCTAAAAGCTGATTCAGACTTTCACGTTATTCAGCTGGATTCATGTGTTTAATCTGCAGATTTTGAAGCCAGCAGAGAAGAAGAAACCCAACTCGAGTCGTCCTGTGACTCCGCCCAGGAACACAGTCCCCAAACAGGCCAAGAAGTGATCCCCGCTGGACTTGTATCATACGCTCTTCATGTGTCTCGGATCTGGAGTGGCTCTGAACCGTCCACTGCGTCGTTATTTCCATTCTTTACGTCCTCGTTTATCGTCTCGAGCGGAGCCTTTTAATTTCACTTGTTTCCGAGGCAAACAGTCTTTAATTCCCACTTCAGGATGACGTATCATCTGGATTTTTAAATCGACACGTTTAAGATGATGTGTGACCACTGTGAACAAACCAGTCTGTTTTTATGCACCTGATGCTTTTTTTTTTTGTATTTTGGTCTCGTGAATGTGCCATGAGGTTTGATATTCACTCCGCTTTTATCACTTTGGGTTTTTTTAATCTTCATGATTGCGAACGGATGGATGTTGTGAAGTGTATGAACTAAAACGTCGAGTTTCTTTCTCTTTCTTTCGACGCGATGCCTTGTTTTCTTCTTCCATTGCGTATCATGTGAAGTTTGGGCATGTTGACTTCTCGATCTCTCAGACGGACGTTTGTGTTGCATGCGTTAGTGTTAGAGGAACAGGACGCAAGGTTCGGCTTCCTCTCAGGGCATGCCACCTTCAGCATGTCTTCAGAATAATGTAGCTCCTCATCAGGTAAATCACGTCAGGAAAACCTTTTTTCTTGCAAATTTCTACAGTATTTCAAATATATTCTGTTTAACCCAAACTCACTGTAAATAATACAGGAAACGTTTTGTTCAGTCTTGGCAATAATTCAGTTTTCCACACTATAAATAATTGTTATACTTGGAGAATAAATCGAAGGGAGATGGAAACACCTTTGTTTGTTCATTTCAGAAATGTATTGAATTTAAAGGTAATGTGCAATCAGAACTGACCTGATTTATTTTGATTTGAAATAAAAATCAAAAATATTAACTTGGATTTTATTCCATGACTTAAGATATATATTGTGTTCCCGACAATATCCAATATTTTATTCTTTAGATCTTATTTTTGCATTTTGAGTTATCAGAAAATAAGATCTTAAACGTTAAGACAATATTTGAGAACTTAGTTGTTCTTAGAAAATATTACAAATATTTGAAAACTTAAAAGATATACTTAAGATTAATAACTAAAAATTGTTAAAATATCTGAGAACTTGGATGCATTTAGAAAAACATTTAAAAATGTTAAGAAAATATTTGAGAACTTAAATCATCTTCACTTAAGTTGTTCTTTAAATATTCAAGAACTTAAACGTTCTTAAAATATATTTTAATATCTGAGAATATGGATGTACTTAGAAAAACTTAAGTGATAAAAATGTTAATACAGTTTTTAAAACAAAATATGTACTTGTATTTGTATTTAAGATGTTCTTAGAAAAATACGCAATGTTAAAAATGTTAATAGAATATGTTGGAACTGAAAAGATGTACTTGTATTTGCAATAAAATATTCGAGAACTTAAATATTCCAGAATTAAAAAGATTAACTTAAAATATTTACAATAGAAAACAAAAAATAAGTAAATATTTAAGAACTTTCATTTTATTGAAAAATACTTAAGTACATCTTTTCAGTTTTTTTTTAAATTCTTAAGAAAATGTGAAATTTCAGAAGAATAGATGTACTTGTAATATTTGCAATTGATTCTTTTAAATATTATAATATATAATTGAATATTTCAAAAATATTTAAATATATTTTTTTTACGGTTTGCACGTGGAAATCACCATTCACTGAACCTCAACCTACATTTCTTTTAATATTTCAATCTGAAATGAGTACATGAAAATCTGACAATAAAATATAAGTTAAAATGACTTAAAACAAAGTGTTGCATTATTTCTTTATTATATAAACAAATACATTCTGTATTAAAATAAAACAAAATGATTGCAAAAATTTGATTCATAAACAGATCTGTGCAAATTAAGTACGATTCACAAACCCTTTAGTTTCTCAGCCCATCGTTTACAATGGATATGCATATAGTTTTCATGAATGTCTCAATGTCTAAACCATCTCATAATCAATCCTTCTGTTTATTCCTTTATCAACCGATGCACAAAGAAAGACCATGAAAATGTAAATCAGTCATTGAGATTTGATCGTCCAGCATTATGAATCGTGGATTATTGAATTAAATGCTCGGTCACATTAAAAAGTAGTTCACATAAAAATGAAAATGTGCTGTAAATGTGCTCAAGCCCAGACCAACAAAGATTAGGAAGAGTTTGTGTCTTCATCAGATTTGGAGAAATGCAGCATAGCATCATTTGATCACCAATGGATGTGAATGGGTGCCATCAGAATGAGAGTCTGATAAAAACATCACAATAATCCACAGCACTCCAGTCCATCAGTGAACATCTGGAGAAGACAAAAGATGAAACAAATGCAGCATTAAGATGCTTTTAGAGAGTCTATAATCCATAATAACACTTCCTCCAGTGAAAAAGTGTTCTGGTCTGAATCAGGAGAGAAATCTGCACAGATCAAGCAGTGTTTACAAATCAAAAACAGCTCTATAAAAAACATTTTTTGTCTTCTCCAAATGTTAACTGATGAACTGGAGTGCTTGTTGATTATTGTGATGTTTTTATCTGACGGCACCCATTCACATCCATTGCTGAGACACTGATGCAATGCTACATTTCTCCAAATCTGATGAAGACACAAACTCACGCTGATCTCGGGGGGAGTAAATATACAGCTGTTTTTAATTTTCAAGACAATTATTCCTTTAACAGCACCTCTTTCTGTGGGACGATCGGTACTCTCAAGAGACATGCATTGAATATTTCACCATGAATTAGAAAAGTCAGTGTCATAATTGATAAATATGAATGAAAGCCGTTTACAGATCTTACGCGATCTGTTGGGGATGAACAGATTTGGAGCTGAAGCGTGTAAACCGTGCAGGATCATCTGAATAAACCGTGAGTTTGCGCTCTCACAGGACGGGGAAAATAAATACTCGTCCGTCAGAAGGTGATGTGGTGATGAGGAGGAAGCTGAACGTGATGAGGATCGAGCTTGATAAACTGAAATGTGAGATCTGCTGATGACACCAGAACAAACACAACATGAAGGTCGGAGCAAGATTTCACACAAAATGAAGATTCTGTCATCATATTTCCTGCAGGAAAAATTTAATAAAAATTTTGCTTATAAGAAAATATTTGAAAATATTTTTTTTCCCACTTGGAAAAAATAAATAAAAATAATGTAATTTTTTGGGTGGATTTATCAAAACTTTTCGTTTTTAAATCTCTAAGAACTCACTTTTTTTAGAGTAGTGATTGTTTTTATTTTATATCAATCTTAAATTGTTTTGCTGTATGTTTTCCTTGTTTTTTTTGTATTTTAGTTATATATATATATATATATATATATATTTTTTTAAAGCACTTTGAGATGCAACTTTTAAAAGGCGCTATGAAATAAAGTTTATTATTATTTTTGTTGTTTTTGCAGAATGCATCGGAGCATGTTATTCTAAGAAAAAAAGACTTGTAATTTCTCATGTGAATATATTTAATGTTTTTTTTATTTATTAATGTAATTAATGCAGAAGATCAATACATTTAACTATTAAAGATCAGCACATGTAATTATAAAACTAAAATTTTACAAAAAAAAATTAGATTTTGATAATGGTAACAATTTAAGGTTTCATTTGTTACATACATTAAGTACAGTAGTTAAACAATAAAAATACTTCTAAAGCGTCCATTAATCTTAATAATTTAAACATTTATTAATATAAAAATTTTAAGTTGCATCTGTTAATATTAATGCACAAATAAACAAATGAACAACTGTATTTTTATTAATAATGTTTATTTTTAGTTAATTATAGTTAATAAACGTTAGACTTTATTGTAAAGTGTTACCAATAAAATAATATACGATTGTTTAACATCTCATCAGCCGATTAAATTTAGTCTAAGTGGTGTTTTAACAAATTAGTAACTCATAATTCATCACATATTGATCATAAAGCTTAAATTTGTCCAATCTGGATTATAAACGGAGCACAGATTATCAGATGTTAAAAAACGACAGAATCTTCATCTGAGGCTTTAAACCTCGCTCATTTATTGCTCACAAACAAAAAAACAAAAAATTGCATTCCTCTACACTGTACGATTATGAAATATAACTAGTGAACAGCTACCAGTGAGTGTGTGTTCATGTCATTTCCTTCTAAAGTAATGAATAATTATGAGGATTTATGAGTGTTATGTCATCTCAATCGCCGGGTTTGACTAGTGAAAGCATAAAAATGGTGAACCTCATAAGTGAGAATTGGAAAAACGAATTAAACGCCGTCTCCTCCTTGACAAAACGAGCACGTTTGAGCCAGCGCTTCACGTTTTTATGATGATTCCTGTAGCTTGACAGTGGCTGTTGTGTGTGAAAGAGCAGCGTGAACATCCTGAGAAACGTCTTCTCCTCAGAGCGAGGTCTCGCTGGTGTGCGGTCGAGACGTCTCCTCCTCCAGAAGAGCGATGCGCTGTTTCAGCATCCGCACCTGCGTCTCGTGACGCTCCACCATCGCCATCATCTGAGACTCCAGCTTCTTCAGCTTGTTCTGGTGCTTCTTCTTGGCTTTCTCGTACGCTGCCACCAGATTACTGCGTGAGAGAAACACACACAGCTTTAACACCTCCTGACCGACTCCAGGATTACTTTACAATCAAAAACTTGAAGGACATCAAATAGAGGTTACAGCTCAAAAGACATATAAACACAAAAGAGATGAACAGAAATGAAAAACAACAACAAGATTAATTATTACAAATTGTCTTGGCAAGGTTATAAAAACCCAAAGTGTTTTTATAATAAATAATAATAAATATAAATAAATAAATAAACCCAAAGTGTCAAAAAAAGTTATGAAATACAGTGAAATTCTAAAATTATTAAAACTGAATTTTTTTTTTTTTTAAACTAAACAGAAATATTAGGAAATAAATAATGAAAATATAGATGGAATTTTTTTTTCTAAAGCTAAAAGTAAAAAAAAAAAATTAAAGCTCAAATGAATAATAATAATAACAATATTATTATAAAAATGTAGAAACCTTGTCTTGGCAAATAGGTTACTAAATAACAAAGCTAAGTAGAAATATAAACTGGCAATGAAATAAAAAATAAAGTTAAAAATTAAAATTAAATAAAATTAAAAATGTTGCTCTGGCAACTAACTGAAAGAAGTTGAAATGCTAAAAATAACTAAAGCTCAATAAGAATATTAAAAAAGCAAATAAAAATTACAAAACCGGGTGAAAAATATAAATTAGATGGAAAACATAAATATATATTAAAAAAATATATTTTTTTAATTTTGCCTCAAATTGAAATAATATATTAAAGCTAAATAGAAATATTAGAAGAAAAAAAGCATTTTTTTAATTAAAATTATAACTGAAAATATAAAAATAAAATCTTACTGTAAACATTAATAAATACTCTAATAATATATAAATAATAGTAAAATAACTAGGTAACGCCTGGATGTACAGCAAGAGTGTGGCATTAACAGCAGCTCCTGAATTAAACACACAGTGATGCTGCAATGTGACCAGCAGGAGGCGACACAAACATACACAGCTCCACTGGATCCTGTCATCATGAGGCTTCTTCAAATCAAGGCACACATTTGAGCTGTGTGTGTGTGTGTGTGTGTGTGTGTGTGTGTGTGTGTGTGTTACCTGTTGGCTCGTTTAAGGTCATTAACGAACTCCGATGACTGCTGATGTCTGACTTCACTGCTCTTAGTGAGTCTTTCTAACGCCGCGACCAACTCCTGAATGCGACCCTTCAGCTTCTTCTCTCTGGAACACACACACACACACACACACACACACACACACACATACATCAGAATAAGGACAGTAATATCTTCCTGGACTGAAGCAGCTCAGCTTTACTTGATTCTCCATCAATCATGTTTTAGAGTCTCAAATCTGATCCTCAGGATCTTTTGAGGAGCATTTGTTTCCAGAAGCTTTACTTTCACTGTTCCTCAGCGGAGGAATGATCTTCTCAAGCCTCCAGAACATCTCACATCTTCTGAGGAGCCTTGATTTCTTTATCTCTCAATCATATAAATATCAGCATCTGCACCAGATTCATATTTTTTGCTCAGTTGGAGTCTGAATAAAACTGAGCTGTTTTTCCTACATATTCTCACTATATCTGACTAAATGAGCCAACGCCTGAGGATCAAATATGATACTCAACACAAAAACAAAAAAGTAACTGTAGTTACAGTAGTACAGTAGCAGTAACTGACCTCCTGAGGGCGCTGGTGAGCTCCGCCGCGAGGTCGCTGTCACTCAAACTCCTCAGATCAGACAGACTGATCACCGGAGAATCACCAGAGTCCTGCAGCATATATATATATATATATATAAAGACAAACACACATAACAAAATTAAATATAAAATTAAACACTTAAACATGGAAGCCTTAGAAACATCAGAAACAGCAACTAACTGAAATAAGTTGAAGTGGTAAACAAACAAACAACAAGAACAACAAAAAACTAAACTGACGCCAAAAACAAATACACATAAAATAAAAAAAATGACAATGTAAAAAATGTTGCCTTGGCAATTTGCTGAAATAAGTTGAAGTACAAAAATGACTAAAACTAAAATAAAAATAAATCTAAGCTAAACGGATACAAAATTAAAGAAAAATGTCAAATTTAAACTAAAATTTAAAGTTTATTTAAACTTAATTTTAATCAATATGAATATTAAAATATAAAAATGTAAAATAAATAAAATTAAAAATATAAAATGATACCAATAATAAAATATAAAAATAAATTAAAGAAATTAAGGCCTCCTTATATATTCAGGTTTACAGAGACCGTGCGAATCCTGGTTCTTCAAAGACCAAAAAAAAAGGTTGGTTTATTTTTAGTTGTTCTTACTTATTTTAAATTATTTTAAGTCATCTTGAGGCCATCTGAGAACCACTGAAATAAGTCCTAGTTTCATACTCATTCTTCTAATTTAATGAACCAGTATTTAATGTAAAATTATTTATTTGATAAGCAGACCTAATAATGCTAGTGTGATTGTATTCCTGAAGCTCAAACAGTAGATGGCGCTAGCAACACCAAGGTCATGGGTTCATTTCCAGGGAATGCATGAACCGTATTGCTTACATTCCTCTATCGCAAGCTGCTTTTGATAAAGCGTCTGTTAATGCATAAACATAAATGCAATTATCATAGCAAATTCTTATTAAAAACAACTGAATCTTATCTGGCGCTTATAGATAAAGAGGATTATGTGTAGAGTGAAGTAGCAATGCCAAGGTCACAGGTTTGATGAGGTGTTCTGGGATCTGCAGAGACTGTAAGAGAACATCACGTGTGAAGCACAGGTGAGTCAGACAGCAGTTGAACCCGCTCTCACACCCACAGATGGGATGCTTTCACAGCAGAGAGACGAGAACAGAGCAATCGATCGAAACAGAGAGAGAGAAGATACTCATCAATAATTCACACGAGCTGCTGCTGGAGACATACAGAGAAAGACTGATGGACAGACATCTGACAGATGGATGGAAGGAGAGACAGACATCATGGACGGATGGACAGACAGATAGACGGAGAGACAGACATCATGGATGGATGGAGAGACAGATAGACGGACGGATAGACATCATGGACGGATGGACAGACAGATAGACGGACGGATAGACATCATGGACGGATGGACAGACATCATGGACGGATGGACAGACAGATAGACGGAGAGACAGACATCATGGACGGATGGACAGACAGATAGACGGACGGACAGACATCATGGATGGATGGACAGACAGATAAGACGGAGAGACAGACATCATGGACGGATGGACAGACAGATAGACGGAGAGATAGACATCATGGACGGATGGACAGACAGATAGACGGAGAGACAGACATCATGGACGGATGGACAGACAGATAGACGGAGAGACAGACATCATGGATGGATGGAGAGACAGATAGACGGACGGACAGACATCATGGATGGATGGACAGACAGATAGACGGAGAGACAGACATCATGGACGGATGGACAGACAGATAGACGGAGAGACAGACATCATGGATGGATGGAGAGACAGATAGACGGACGGATAGACATCATGGACGGATGGACAGACAGATAGACGGACGGATAGACATCATGGACGGATGGACAGACAGATAGACGGAGAGACAGACATCATGGACGGATGGACAGACAGATAGACGGACGGATAGACATCATGGACGGATGGACAGACAGATAGACGGACGGATAGACATCATGGACGGATGGACAGACAGATAGACGGAGAGACAGACATCATGGACGGATGGACAGACAGATAGACGGACGGATAGACATCATGGACGGATGGACAGACAGATAGACGGACGGACAGACATCATGGTCGGATGGATAGACAGATAGACGGATGGACAGAAATCATGGACAGATGGACAGATAGATAGACGGACGGACAGACATCATGGATGGATGGACAAAGAGATAGACGGAGAGACAGACATCATGGATGGATGGACAGACAGATAGACGGAGAGACAGACATCATGGATGGATGGAGAGACAGACATCATGGACGGATGGACAGACAGATAGACGGACGGATAGACATCATGGACGGATGGACAGACAGATAGACGGACGGACAGACATAATGGATGGATGGAGAGACAGACATCATGGACGGATGGACAGACAGATAGACAGACGGATAGACATCATGGACGGATGGACAGACAGATAGACAGACGGATAGACATCATGGACGGATGGACAGACAGACGGAGAGACAGACATCATGGATGGATGGACAGAGAGATAGACAGACGGACAGACATCATGGATGGATGGAGAGACAGACATCATGGACGGATGGACAGACAGATAGACGGACGGATAGACATCATGGACGGATGGACAGACAGATAGATGGACGGACAGACATCATGGATGGATGGACAGACAGACGGACGGACAGACATCATGGTCGGATGGACAGACAGATAGACGGACGGACAGACATCATGGATGGATGGACAGACAGATAGACGGACGGACAGACATCATGGACGGATGGACAGACAGATAGACGGACGGACAGACATCATGGATGGATGGACAGACAGATAGACGGACGGACAGACATCATGGATGGATGGACAGACAGATAGACGGACGGATAGACATCATGGTCGGATGGACAGACAGATAGACGGATGGACAGAAATCATGGACAGATGGACAGATAGATAGACGGACGGACAGACATCATGGATGGATGGACAAAGAGATAGACGGAGAGACAGACATCATGGATGGATGGACAGACAGATAGACGGAGAGACAGACATCATGGATGGATGGAGAGACAGACATCATGGACGGATGGACAGACAGATAGACGGACGGATAGACATCATGGACGGATGGACAGACAGATAGACGGACGGACAGACATAATGGATGGATGGAGAGACAGACATCATGGACGGATGGACAGACAGATAGACAGACGGATAGACATCATGGACGGATGGACAGACAGATAGACAGACGGATAGACATCATGGACGGATGGACAGACAGACGGAGAGACAGACATCATGGATGGATGGACAGAGAGATAGACAGACGGACAGACATCATGGATGGATGGAGAGACAGACATCATGGACGGATGGACAGACAGATAGACGGACGGATAGACATCATGGACGGATGGACAGACAGATAGATGGACGGACAGACATCATGGATGGATGGACAGACAGACGGACGGACAGACATCATGGTCGGATGGACAGACAGATAGATGGACGGACAGACATCATGGATGGATGGACAGACAGACGGACGGACAGACATCATGGTCGGATGGACAGACAGATAGACGGACGGACAGACATCATGGATGGATGGACAGACAGATAGACGGACGGACAGACATCATGGACGGATGGACAGACAGATAGACGGACGGACAGACATCATGGATGGATGGACAGACAGATAGACGGACGGACAGACATCATGGATGGATGGACAGACAGATAGACGGACAGACAGACATCATGGTCGGATGGACAGACAGATAGACAGACGGATGGACAGACATGGACGGATGGACAGATAGACAGACAGACAGAGTGACAGACGAACAGACATCAGATAGATATAGACAGATGGATGGACAGACAGATGGACAGCAGACAGATGGATGGACTCAATTATTTATCTTATCGAGATCGGATGAAACTTCTTAATTATCTAAGCTAACAGAGTGTTCAAATTAAAAAAAATTGGATGACAATTCATTTTCTCCTATAAAATTCAGACAAGACAGAGATATTACTTATTGGACCAAAAAGCAGTACACACAATCTCGTAAGTTTTCAATTAGACGGATGTACTGTTATTTCCTCTACAGTCAAAAATCTGGGTTTTATTAGACAGCAACTTGTCTTTTGAAAATCATATTTCCCAAAAAAGTTAAACGCCAACCAATGAGATGTGCACAAATTATTTTATTTATTTCCACTAAAAAAAGTGTGAAACCGTATTTGCATCTTGGTGTTTCCATTTAGGTTCTTTATGATATATCCACACATGTGCATATGAATGTGTGAACAGACATCTGACAGTGTGTTGTATTGTATGCACTGTACCTTCCCGCTCTTGTCGTTGGCTCCAGTGCTGCTGGTGGAGTTGAGCGATCTCCGTCTCTGTTCCTGATGTTCCTCCACCTCAGACTTCAGATGCTCGATGTGCACCAGATAGGCCTGTTCCTGAGCCTCCCGTGTGCTCAGCTTCAGCTCCAGAGCTTTCTTCTCCTTCTCCAGCAGATACAGCTGAGCCTTCAGCTCCGCCATCTCCTCCTGAGCACGCAGACACAGACATCTGTGACCTACAGCTCCTCTCCTGACGTGTCACATCACGACTCAGATACGGATCACAATCACACACTCATCAAACCTTGACACGGCTTGTTTGATGCAATGAAGAACAGTCCGGACGGTACGAGGGGTTTAGTGCATTCTTATCCAATTATATTTACTTAGAATCTAAATTAGCATGAGAAAAACTCTGTTGCTTATACCAGGGTTTTCCAAATGGGTGCTGAATTTAGATTAATTAATAATTAAATATTATGAGAAATATGAAAGGAATATGAAAATGTGCATATTAATAAATATTTCTGAAATAATATTCAAAAAAATATTTTAAATTAAAAAAATAAAAAATAAAATTTTCATTGAAATAAATTAAAACAAATATTCAAAAAATACAAATAAAACACCTACTAAAAAACAAAACTATTATGAAAAAATATTAAATATTTTTGAAATAAAATAAAACACAGAATTAATAAAATGAAACCATACAAATATTTTATTTAAAAGATTTACAAACAAAAATAAACAAAAAATATTCCGAAAACATGACAAATTTGACTTTTAATAAAATTTTTATATTTTAAAATAATACAAATTAAACACTTCCTAAAAAAGACAAAATATTTTATTTGAAATCAAAATAATTACTAAAACAATATCTGCACAAAATAATTACTAAAAAAGTTTAAATATTCTATTTGTTTACCTGCATGTCACATGATCAGAGAACCGTGAACATGTGAATGTGTTGATAAATACTTATATATAATAATAATAATAATATTTTAGCTCAAAGAGTTTCGGCTGACAAAAAGTTTGGGAATCCCAAACAAACAAATATTGCAACTGTATT
Source organism: Carassius carassius (assembly GCF_963082965.1). Classification (NCBI taxonomy): domain Eukaryota; kingdom Metazoa; phylum Chordata; class Actinopteri; order Cypriniformes; family Cyprinidae; genus Carassius; species Carassius carassius. The sequence goes on along the minus strand of NC_081758.1, from coordinate 42,809,776 downwards.
TGTATTTTCAGAGCTAACGTTTCTTCCACATCCTGTTAGATGTGGATCATACAGTGAATCTCTGAAGGTTATTTATTCCTCGAGTCTTTCACACTGATCTAGAGTCTGTGTTTCTGTAGAAATGTCAGCTGATGGAGTTGTTCATATCTAATCATCTCTCCTTGCGTCCGATCAGATCTCACATTACAAACATGAAGCTGAAGGTCACTGACGGATCGAGCTTCTGTGAAAGACTACTCTATAAACACATGAGCAGATCTTCATTTTACAGATTTAAACTACAGATTCAGTCATTCATCCAAAAGACGTACAGCTTTTGCTTCATTATAATGTGTGACTGTATCAGACTCAGTAAGACATTTATCAATTCATCTCTGAATCCTGAAAAATAAAATGTATCACAAAATATTTCCACAAAAACAAAAACATGAAGCAGCACAACAGTTTTCAAAACAGTGTTATTTTAGTATAGTTGATAGGCCTTTTTTTTAACAGCTTATGTAATTTTACTAACATTATTTTGTGTGTTTTGGTCATTTA
>NC_081758.1:42769236-42799236 GCF_963082965.1 Carassius carassius | reverse complement strand
AAAAAAAACATGGAAATGCTCTTACCTTCTGTGGTTATTATATATAGTTACATTTGTTTTTTACATATGCTTTACATTTTTGTACAATTATTTCGAATGTTAATATATAAATTAAATATATTTATACAGCTATATTATTTAAATAATAATATAAATAAAATATAGTATTTATAAATAGTTGATTTAAAAAAAATGCTTTACATTTGTGTTCACTTATTTCAAATGTTTATATATAAATAAATATACTTATATATTTATTAAAATATATTATATATAATAATATAAATACAAATATATTTATAAATATTAGATTTTTTTTTTACATATGATTTACATTTAGGTTCAATTATTTCAAATGTTTATATATAAGTTAAATACATTTATATATTTATTAAAATATATTATTTATATAACAGTAATATAAATACAAATATATTATTTATAAATAGTTAACATTTTTTTTACACATGCTTTACATGTATGTACAATTATTTCAAATGTTTAAATACAAAATAAATATATTTATATAATAAAATAAAAAAATACATTATTTATAAATTGTAGATTTTTTTACATATGCTTTACATGTATGTATAATTATTTCCAATGTTTATATAAATTAAATATATTTATAAAAATATATTATGTATATAATAATATAAATAAAAATATATTATTTATAAATAGTTGATTTTTTTTTTTTTTTTTTTTTAAATGCTTTACATTTATGTACAATTATTTCAAATGTTTATATATAAATTAAATATACTTATATATTTATTTAAATATATTAGATATAATAATCTAAATAAAAATATATCACAAGCTAATAATTAATTAAATTAATGTACCATTTAAAAACAACAAGAATCAGAAGAAAACTCTTTCTGCGGTGATGGTGTACCTGGTGTGGCTGTTGGATGAGAGACTCTCCCAGGGCTGGACCGCAAACGCAGCTCCGCAGCTGCCATCTAGACGCGTCAGGAGGTCTTTAGCTGCGTTTTCTGCCGTCTTTCTGCTGTCGTGAGCTTTCTTCAGGATCTGTGTGATGCTCTCTTCACCTGCCTGCTCTCCTGCCATCACACACACATCAAAATATCCCATAACCTCACTGTATCAGAACGATTAGCACATTCACTATAACTCCAGTATGACGGCTCTACTGTAAAAACCTTGGAGGTATAACAGTATTCTGTATAGAATCTCATACTGTAGTGTTTATATACAGAATACAAACGATTCAAGCGGATGCTAAAATACATTAATCAGACCTGAAAGTACTACACTCTCATGATCCACTGTAATTAAAACCCTACACTTTGTAATTCATTTCAACTTTTATTCAAAGCTCGTTCCAAATGCGATTATAATGAAAAGAAAGTTATCATAATCAAAGATAACATTTTAGAGATAAATGATTGTGGCGGATGTATTGTGTGGAAATCTGAATTCACACAGTTTAATTGAATAATTTAGTTTTAATTCAGATGTTCAGCGTGTGGAGACTCTAATTACACTAATAACTCACGAGCAGTTAATGAAGCAGGATATTAAACGACTGCATGAAGTCACATTTATCTCTATATGCTTTATACCATACAGACTGTTTCCAAGCAGTAAATCATATTGTTGATGAAATATGCATTAAATCTGCATGTCTCTGCAGACAGAAAAAGCAACATTATTACCGTATTTTCCGGACTATAAGTCACACTTTTTTTCATAGTTTGGCTGTTCCTGCGACTTATAGTCAGGTGCGACTTATTTATCAAAATTAATTTGACATGAACCGAGAGAAATGAACCGAGAGAAATGAACCAAGAGAAAACATTACCGTCTCCAGCCACGAGAGGGCGCTCTATGCTGCTCAGTGCTCCTGTAGTTTACACTGAAGACATAGAGCGGCCTCTTGCGGCTGGAGACGGTAATGTTTTCTCTTGGTGCTTGGTTCTAAATAAATGCGACTTATAGTCCAGTGCGACTTATATATGTTTTTTCCCTCATCATGACGTATTTTTGGACTGATGCGACTTATACTCAGGTGCGACTTATAGTCCGAAAAATACGGTAATATACATTTTTTTTGAAGGATGTCACACAAATATTCTTACATTTGAACTGTAAACCCGTCTTTTGTTTCAATAGGAATTGTTACATTTTCATTTGATTACATTTAAAAAAATGTATTCAACTGTTAATGTGTTATGCCATCATTTGATTAATACCACTTTTGATAATAAATGTGCATGAAATAATAAATACAGAAAACTGTAAACGGATAATATAGAATTTCTGAAAAAAAAAAAAAATATATATATTCATATGGAGCTATTATTGTCAAAACTGTAATAAATTATCAAATTGTTAAAGCTTTATGAATTCAAATAAATAAACTATACTTTTTGATACCTCAAATTTTAATTATTAAAACAGAATCCAGAAAGATTTAAATGGAAAACAGAATTATTCGATTGCTAACGTTTCATGATTTCAATTATTTAGATGCGCTTTTCATTACTAAAATTTTATTTAACCATTAAAATGGTTTTAATGGGTTTATACCTTTTAAAGAGAATTAGATGATAAAAATATCAGATACATCAACATTTTTTAAAATGCAAAAAAAAAATTATGTTATACAAATATATTTTATTTGTTTACCTACATAACAAAAAAAAACATGCAAATGTGTTGTTAAATGACTGAAACACTGATTGAGCTCAAATGGATCGGCTGATAAAAAAGTTATTTATTTATCTGTGCTGATTTATTTAACGTCCTGATTCAGATAGGTGTGTGTGTGTGTGTGTGTGTGTGTGTGTCTTACCCACAGCACTGACTCCAGCGGCTCTGAACTGACCCAAAACCAGACCCTGTTCACTCTCAGCCAGCGTCAGCAGCAGCTCATACGCCTCGATACACTGCTCACTGCAACACACACACACACACACACACACACACACACAAGGGTAATGAAAACACACTCCTGGAGGAATGTAGAGGCCAGCACAGATCCTTCATCAGCTTCTGAAAAAATATTCATCAGGAAACAAAGCCCCAAACAGGTCCAGACGTGATGCAGGAATGTGTACGTCTCACTGGCTCTGATTATAACACACAAGACTGAATCTGAACCCTTCACTTCACTCCTGAATCCTCCTCAGTGAATCTGACTCAGAAAAACACGTACTTCCTTCAGAAACTGGAAAATTCAAGGTATTTTTTATTTTTTTATTTTTACAAATCACACACCAGTTTAAAAAGATCTGAAATCAGATGAAAATGAAAGAAGATATTAAATTTTATCTTATTTTATTTTAATTTCTCATTTTATTAAGTTTAACTTTAAGTACCAAAATAAACGCAAACGAATAAATAAAATTAACGCATATAATAAAGGAATATTTAAAATTATACTTAAAAATGATTATTCTTTTTTTAAATGAAAGAAAATTTTAAAATAAAATGAAATTCTAAATATTAAAAACTACAACGGTAAATAAATTAGATAAAATAACAAAAATATATATAAAATAAAACAACAAAACAACTAACTCGAACATAAAATAACACATTTTTAGCAAATCAAACAGCAGCTATAAAATGATTATTTTATTTCACCTCATTGCCAAGACGAGATCTAAAGTAAAACTAGTAAATAATAACTTGAGCGCCTCTGAAACGCTGTCAGAAATCATTTTTATTTTCCAGTCAGCCATCAGACAGTTGTTTCACTCTTCTCTCGTCATCTGTGTTCTTCTGTAAATACTGTCGTCAGAGAAGTGTTTGTGTGTGTGTGAGCCGTCAGTGTGATTAATCGCAGTGTTTTACGCTCTCGGCACCGTCGTTATGAGCGTTTGACCGGCCTCGTGTAATGACAGTCAGATGACATCATGATCACTGGAGACCAAACTCAATTAAACCCTCGACCTCCTGCTGAGAAACACAATCATGATTCTGAAAGATGTCTCTCCTGCTCAACAAAGACGCATTTATTTGATCAAAAATACAGGAAAAATTGTGAAATATTATTCTAATGTAAAACATCTGTTTTCTGTGTGAATCTGTGTTAAAGTGTAATTTATTTCTGTGATGCTCCGCTGTATTTTCAGCATCATTCCTCCAGTCTTCAGTGTCACATGATCTTCAGAAATCAGAATAATATGATGATTTACTGCTCAAGAAACATTTCTGATTATTATCAGTGTTGGACACAGTTTATATTTTTGTGGAAACCGTGACGCATTTTATTTTTCAGGATTCACAGGTGAATAGAAAGTAAAAAATAAAAACAGCATTTATTTGAAATATAAATATTTTGTAACATTATACATTTCTTTAATGGCACTTTTGATTAATTGAATAAAAGTTACTTGCTAATATTATTATAATTTTTTTTTAATCTTACTTACTCCAGACTTTTTAATGGTGGTGTATCACAAAAAAAAATACTTTTAATTAATCAAGGACACATTGTGGACACAAATTGATGAAACGTAACATTACAAGCATTTACAATGTTTCTGTTTCAGCTTCAACTTTTGTTCATCTGTGAACTCTGAAAAATAAAATGCATCACGGTCTCCAGTAAAATATTGAGCAGCACAACTGTGTTCAACACTGATATTAATCAGAAATGTTTCTTGAGCAGTAAATCATCATATCATAATGATTTCTGAAGATCATGTGACACTGAAGACTGGAGGAATGATGCTGAAAATACAGCGGAGCATCACAGAAATACATTACACTTTAACACAGATTCACACAGAACACAGATGTTTTAAAGACTAATAATATTTCCGATTTTTCCTGTAGCTTTGAACAAATAAATGCAGCCTGATGAGGATATATACCATCCACTTTACCTTGATAATGTGACATGTTTCAGAGTGGAACAGAATATTCGAAAATAAAAATATCTAATGTTTCTAATCAGTTCATCAGGAATAGACTGGATGCTGAAACGTGGGTTTATGAAGCAGAACTGAGTTTAAATCTGCATCACTTCCTCTAACAGCATTTTAGGGATCAAATCTCTTCATGAATACAAATGAGTGTGTGTGTGTGTGTCTGTGTGTGTGTGTCTCTGTGTGTGTGTGTGTGTGTGTGTCTCTGTGTGTGTGTGTCTCTGTGTGTGTCTAATGTAACAATCACACATTTTGAAGTGTGTGTCTGTGTCTGTGTATGTGTGTGTGTGTGTGTGTGTGTGTGTGTGTGTGTGTGTGTGTGTGTCTGTGTCTGTGTGTGTGTGTCTGTGTGTGTGTGTGTGTGTGTGTGTGTCTGTGTCTGTGTGTGTGTCTGTGTCTGTGTGTGTGTCTGTGTGTGTGTGTGTGTGTGTGTCTGTGTGTGTGTGTGTGTCTGTGTCTGTGTGTGTGTGTGTGTGTGTGTCTGTCTGTGTGTGTGCGTGTGTCTGTGTGTGTGACTGTGTGTGTGCGTGTGTCTGTGTGTGTGTGTGTCTCTGTGTGTGTGTGTGTGTGTGTGTGTCTCTCTGTGTCTGTGTGTGTGTGTGTGTGTGTCTCTCTGTGTCTGTGTGTGTGTGTGTGTGTGTGAGTGTGTGTGTGTGTGTGTGTGTGTGTGTGTGTGTGTGTCTGTGTGTCTCTGTGTGTGTCTAATGTAACAATCACACATTTTGAAGTGTGTGTGTGTGTGTGTGTGTGTGTGTCTGTGTATGTGTGTGTCTGTGTGTGTGTGTGTGTGTGTCTGTGTGTGTGTGTGTGTGTGTGTGTCTGTGTGTGTGTGTGTGTCTGTGCGTGTCTGTGTGTGCGTGTGTGTGTGTGTGTCTGTGTGTGTGCGTGTGTGTGTCTGTGTCTGCGTCTGTGTGTGTGCGTGTGCGTGTGTGTGTGTGTGTGTCTGTGTGCGTGTGTCTGTGTGTGTGACTGTGTGTGTGTGTGTCTGTGTGTGTCTAATGTAACAATCACACATTTTGAAGTGTGTGTGTGTGTGTGTGTGTGTGTGTGTGTGTGTCTGTGTATGTGTGTGTCTGTGTGTGTGTGTGTGTGTATGTGTCTGTGTGTGTCTGTGTGTGTGTCTGTGTCTGAGTGTGTCTCTCTCTCTGTGTGTGTGTGTGTGTGTGTGTGTGTGTGTGTCTGTGTGTGTGTGTGTGTGTGTCTGTGTGTGTGTGTCTCTCTCTGTGTGTGTGTGTGTGTGTACCTGTACTGCAGGGCCAGTCGGAGCGCGGTGGCGTTGGACTCATATTTCCCCACCAGCATACTCATCCGCTCGGCGTTGCTCTTACACTCCTCCAGTGTGATGGTCAGCAGATCGTTCTGAGACTTCAGGTGCTCGATACGACTGAAACACACACAGTAAAGCATGACATCAACAAACAATGACGTGTGCACTTCACAGGGTCCCTACATAGTGTTCACTGCTCCCTACACACTCAGAGTTTCTGAAGAATCGGCTACATCATCAGACTACAGTTCAGCTGCACAAATTCAGGATTGCATGTGTTGTACAGTGTTTATTAATATTTTGAATAAGCTTTTATTTTTTATTATTTTAGCTTAAGTTTTAGTTATTTTATGTGCTTGTCATTTTTATTTTATTTATATTTAGCTTAATATTATTTCAGTTTGAATGTGTCATTTTATTACTTTACCTTAAACATTTAAAGCTTGGTTAAACTTTTTATTTTTATTTTTTTTATTTAGTTTCATTTAAGTTTGAATATGTATATATTTTTTCAAATACACATGCATATATACATCTATATATATATATATACACACACACACACACACACACACACACACACACACACACATATATATATATATATATATATATATATATGAAATATTTCTATTTAGCTTATATTTATTTCCTTGAATTCTAGTACTTTAGTACTAATACTTAAACTTTAAAAACTATTTTATTTTCATTTTTACCTAATTTAATTTTAGTAATGTTATGTGGTTTTGTTTTATAATATTTCTATTTAGCTTATTTCAGTTTTAGTAATTAAATTTTTTTTTTTTAAAGTTTATCTATTATTTTATTTCAATTAATTAACAAAACAACACTTGTGTAAATACAGAAAAATATTATATATATATATATGTATATATGTATTTATATTATATACTGTTATATAAATGTATATAATATTTCATGTGCACATAAAATGTATATTATTTTAAGCCAAGTCAGCTTCCTTCCTGTTGCGCTTTATGCAGTACAGATTGGTTCTTTATTGCAGAAAAAGCTTAACAGTAAGAAACAGGAACACTGCAAGTGATTTTACACGATAAGCCTCAATACTGCATATAATGTAGTTCAAATTGAATGTACTATTGTTGCATGCAATGGTTGATGGGTAAATCTGAGTGTGCACTTGTTCCCGATGCCACTGCTTCTGGTCTGTGCTCTCTAACCTGTTCAGTCTCTCCGTCTCCACCTCGAACTCGCGGATCTTGCTCTCGGAGATGGCGGATCCGTGCGAGTAGAGCGTCTGGAAGATCTCCTGGATGTTGGAGCAGTCCTGAAGGGAATGAGCCAGGTGTTCAGCCACATTACTGGACACCTGCGGAGACACGATCACTGCATTACTGTACTGAAACCTCTGATAGTCCTCTGACTACATCTCATTTGTCTTCCTACAGTGTCCTGCCATTCATTCAGCTCAAAGCTTTTTGTATATGGATTTACACAATATTGTAACATTCAAAATGTAACCAGTGGTGATGACATCATCACAGCATCTGCACGCTGAGCAACAGCCAATGCTCTTCCTTCTTTCCTGTCTCATTTGCATGCTGAATCTTGATTGGTCGTTTCTTTCTTTCTGAATTTACACTGTAAATATGGCGTCACAATATGTGCTGATTCTCAAATAAAATAAAATTAATTCTACTATCACTACATAAATAGTCACACACTTAAAATAGATAAACCACTTATAAAACAATCAATAAAAAAACTTAAAATAAAAAATAAATAAAAGCTACTCTTATGCTCTTGATCAACACACTAAAACTAAATAAAAATAAAATTGAAATAATAAACAATAAAATAAAAATTACAAAATTTCTAAACAGTCACACATTTCACCTTTTAGATCAAATCAAATAAAAATGAAATAAATCCTTCTATCACTATTATGTAATTGATAAAAAGACATTAAACCTAAGTTAAATAAAAAGAGAGAAGGTGTGTCTCTCTGTCCGTCTCTTGCTCAGGGTTATTACAGTTAGGTAACACTTTGTAATAATGCTTAATTTGTTAATTACACTAGTAAGCTTGGATTATACATATACAGCAGTTGTAAATCATAGTTAATGTTCAGCTCAGCATTTACTAAAATGAAAAGTTAACAGTTAATTCACTGTCAACTAACATGAACAAACGACAAAGAATTGTATTTTTAAGACCTAACATGCATTAACGAAAGGGAGCATCTACTGAGGCGTTATACATATAGTTAATTAAAACGAAAACTCTAAAAATGTCTTTACTTGATGCACAATAAAAAGTTAACGGAAATAAAATCCGAGACAAAAAAAGGTTTCTCAAGCATTTCTCATTTTCATTTAGTTTAAAGTACTGAAATAGCTCAAAATAAATACATAAAAATGCATCTCATTTATAATTTTTTATAATATTTGTATTTAGTAAAATTAGGAAAAATTACAAAAACACAAAAGAGTTCATAAAGTTGACTCAGAAAATATTAAAAATATTAATAAATATTTTTATAACACTGAGTCTGACCCCGATGCTGCTGATTTCGGAGCCGAGGACGGATCTCTCCGCTGGCAGTGATTCAGAGCGCGTTTTCGACAGCTTCACTCGTTCTGCCACCTGCCACACACACACACACACACACACACTCACTTTATTTTAAATTCTGACCCTCAATTCAAACAGCGAAAGTGAAGGACTGGAGCTTATAAACTCTAAAGTGAAATGACTTAATGTGAAAAAAAAATACAATAAAATCTACTATCACTATTATGCTCTTGATCTTAAACTTAATAAAACAAAATAAAATGGAAAAATCAAAATAAGATAAAATCTGCTATCACTATTATGATATTCATCAAGGCACTTAAACTGAACAAAATAAAATGAAAAAATAATTTTAATAAACAATAAAATTAAAATGAATAAAATAAGTAAACAATATCAATTTAAATCATTTAAATATAATATATAATAATAAATTCAGCCAGTCTCCAAAGCACTGTTTCTCATCTTTATTTAGTTTAAGTTGTACTAAAATAACTAAAACTGAAATAAAATATTTACAAAAATTTAACTAAAACGAAAACCATAACAAAAAAGTATATTATAATTGAAATAAAATATATATAAAAAACAAACTAAAGTTTATTTTATTTCAGCTAGTTGCCAAGACATAATTTCTCCTTTCGTTTAACTTGACTAGTTTAACTTGCACTAAAATAACTAAAACAAATGGCTTTAACAAAATGCTATCAACTACTTTGGCGACGGGGATGTCGTTGCTGCTGCTGCTGGTGCTGAGTTCTCCGGTGCTGGGGTTGATGGGACGTCCCGCCGGGGTCAGACGTCCAGGACTGGACGGAGCACCGGGCTGAACGCTCTGGAGACGCGTCTGCAGCTCTCGCACCTGCAGGGACCGAAACACACCTGTCAAACCTGTCCAAAAGTCACACAGAGCAACTCCGAAGAGCAGCAGTCAGTAGACTGAGTTCAGAGGGCAGTTCTAGAGCTAAATCTAGACGCTGAGGTTTCTTAAGCATCTGCATTCATGTGGCTTCAGTTCAGTCTATATTAGAGGCAGCAGAAGCCACGATGATCACAGATCTCTCATCCAATACATGAAGAAACACCACAGACACACACACACACACACACACACACACACACTGCTGCACAGGGTCAGTGAGTGCATTGAGAAACAGAAATCAACCTACAGTGAAACACTTGTGAATCAGAATCGATTTTCAAGGGTATTTTTGTTTAGAAGACACTCATGTTTCTAGCGGGCAGCGCACAGGTCAGCGTCCCAGAGCCCCATCTGCGTCATGTTGGCAGCGATTGTGAATTTTTCAAGGCAAATAAAGCTTCTCCTGCCAGAGGAAAGGCTGCCAAAGGACAACTAAAAAGGACTGAATCCTGAAGTAATGCAGCTCACACATACACTGACACAACATCAGACTGAGCTTCAGCACTGTGAATGCCTCTAGAGCTCTTATCAATATTATTAATATATGAGTCAGACCACATGGAATCGGAGTTTACAGATCATTCAGAAAGTTTCCAAATATCACTCATTCTTTCCTCATGCTTCGATATTTAGCTAATTATGTCAATAAACTAGAAATAAATAAATACAATTAAGTCACATAAAAAAAAAAAAAAATTTTAGGTCACATTTAAAAATAAATAAAACATCAAGAAAAAAAGAATCTCATAAAAACAACATCTACAGGTCACATTTAAAAAATAGATAAAATGAACCATTAAAAAAAAAAAAAAAAAAATCTCAAAAACATCTAAAAGGTCATATTAAAAAAAAATTAATAAAAATAAATAAATATATATATATATATATATATATAGTATAAATAATAATTTATATAGTATTTTTAATAAAATAAAGTAAACATAATTTGAAGTGAAATGTGCATAATATGTAAGGGCTGTTGAATTATTAGAAAAATAATGCATTCTTATTATTGCAGGGTGTGCATTATTTTCTAATAATTCAATGGCCCGTTGTCAGTTATTCCACTTATAGTATGGTTACCACATCTCAATAAATCAATCCGATGATATATTTAAAGGGATTCATCTGGTTTTAGCACTTAAATCACTATTGTGAGTAGGATTATTTCTTCTGCATCTCATTCTGCCTGGAACTACTTTCACTGAGCGTTTCCCTGAAAACAATTGCACACCTCAGAACATTCGTCAGCCAATCAGATTCAAGCATTCAATGGCCCCATAGTATGAAATACAATAATACACTGTATTGCAATAATATCGTAATCATAATAATTTCAAAAAGATTTACCATTGAGCTTAATAGTTGAATGTATGAATGAGTTGTGTGTACAGTTTATGAAGAAAACACTGCTCATTTAGTCTGTTCGGTGTCAGGAGTGTTGTTGGATGCATTCAGTTTATACTAACAATATGTTCAGTGTGATTTTAAGGACATGTTATTAGTTTTTGCATGATAAAAAATGCCTTTAATATGTTGGGTTCCTAAAGCACAAGTGGCTGAGAAGCCCTGATGTGTTTGCACTGGAAACATCTCTCCATCAGACACTCAAGTCCATCAGCTCTTAACAAAGAGAGAAAATATCAATATTTAACTTAGCAGCTCAATGCTGTCCATTCTCTTGGTCTTTAATGGACAGCAGTGAGTGTGTAAGCGATTGTCTGTGACTTAGATGGATGACAGTGGCATTAAAGTGGTGCACACACACATACACGCACGCAAACAGCTGACCTGTGGTAGTCCAGTCCAATCAAACCAACCACCGCCACAAAGCCAGGCTAGTAATTACAGTCTGGTCAGTGTGTCTTGATTCAAGCGGCTGCTGCATGTGAGTTTAAATATAGCCATGCTTCGGATCCGGATCATGATTAGACTGGCCACAAGTACGGTTTTAGGCCTGAAAATCTGGTTTTGAAATACTGTATCGCCTACTGGCACATGGGTTGAGACGGATGCTCATTTGTCCTCATTTTAAGACCACCATTTCATACTTTATACAATTGTGTATAATAATTGAATAAATAATTAAATGCTAACTTTAGGTTCAAGTTTGTTCAATTGTATAAAATAATGCTTGTACAATGGTGTAAAATAAATAAATAAATAAATGCTCATTTTATACAGGACCTACTCGTTAGTCGTACTTTATACAGGGCCTACTCGTCATAATCATACTTTAGATGTAATACTGTCACATGGAGTTGATGTTAATGGCGTTGAAATTCTGCAGCAGAGTGATGATATCACGGATCATTATTTAGTCTTGTGTATACTCTATATAGCTAAAGATGTAAACACAACGCCCTGTTACAAATATTTTATAACCATCACTTCTACAACAACAGACTGTTAATAATCTTCCTGACTTGTCTCAATTCCACAGCATATCCAATAGCTCAGAAAAACTTGATTATGTAACAGAAACAATTAAATCTCTCTTTTCTAGTGCTTTAGATATGGTTGCTCCCTTACACTTAAAGATGATTAAGGAAAACAGTCCTACACCATGATATAACAAGCACACTCACACCCTAAAGAGAGCAGCCCGGAAAATGGAGCGCAGCTGGAGGAAAACAAAACTAGAGGTATTTCGTATTGCATGGAAGGAAAGCGCTTATACATACAAAAGAGCCTAAAAACCACTATTTCTGCTTACTTTTCATCTCTCTTAGAATAGAACAAACACAACCCCAGGTATTTATTCAATATAGCGGCTAAATTAAAAATAAATAAATAAATAAAGCATTTAAAGACACAGACCTTTCCCAGCATCACAGCAGTAATTACTATGACCTTCTTTACTTCCAAGATTGATACTACTAGAGATAGAATTCTAACCATGCAGTTGTCAGCCAAAGTATCACATCAGACAGTGCACTATAGACCCCCTGAAGAACAATTCAACTAATTCTATACTACATGAGAGGAAGAATTGTATAAACTTGTCAAATCATCAAAACCTTCAACATGTATGTTAGACCCTATTCCATCTATGCTCCTAAAAGAGGTGCTTCCAGAAGTCATAGATCCTGTCATTAGGATATGTCCCCAAAACCTTCAAATTGGCTGTTATTAAAAAATTGGCCTCTCATTAAAAAAACACAACTTGATCCTAGAGAAATAGTTAATTACAGATCAATCACAAATCTACCTTTTCTGTCAAAAATACGAAAAAATGTAGTATCCTCTTAGCTTTGTTCCTTCTTAGTAAAACATTTGTATTGGTGAGGATTTCCAGTCAGGATATAGACAGAATCATAGTTCAGAGAATGCTCTCTGCCACCCCGGATCCAGTCCATATCCAGACCAAATGGTAGATCAGCAACTAGAGATGACCTCTACAGCACTGAATGTCAGCGGAGATCACGTCGACTAGACGGCAATCGGCACAAGACCACAGGAACCAGATGAGTTCTACACAATCTGACCTGTGTTGCAGCCTGGAATCAAACCACACCATGCTGGTTTTTGTCTATTTCTTTCAACGATGGAGTTTCTGTTACCTTTGGCTTGCTTAGTTAGGGATCAACTTGATTGCACAGACACTATTTGAACTGAACTGAGCTAAGCTAGACGATGACATCACTGAATCAATAATGAACTGACTTTAACTGAAAAATTGGCTGTTTACTAATGTCCTCTTGCATTATTGAAAAAATATTTTCCTGTTCGACACTGTAAAGATGCTTTGACAATCAGTATTGTATAAAGCGCTATACAAATAAAGGTGATTTGACAAAATACATATTTATTTATTTTTCAATACTGATGAGAAATCTTATTTGAATATATTTTTGTATGAATTCAGTATTAACCCCAATAAAAAGAATGACATTTAATTAAATAAAAAAAAAATTATGAAACCAACATATTTATTTCTAACAAAACTACATCAAAACAACATAGCTATAAGTCTGAAATGTTTTCAAACAAAGTAAATACATTTTATTTACAATCTATAATTTATTCATGCTGCGATGGTCGTTCAACAGGCGTACATATTTATGTTTAGCAAAAAAATTCAGTTCCTAAAGTGTGTGAGATATGGGGAAAAGGCTAAATATATTTGATAAAAGTTTTTGGCACTAAAATAACTTCATAGATAATTTTACAAAATTATTTTTGACACTAATGGTGCTCCGTACATACCCTGGAAAAAAACTGTCCCGAACACTAAATGGTTATATGGCTTAAAAATACTCATAGCAAATCTGAAGGAAAAATAAATAAATAAATAAAATTGTGTGTATTTTTAGGGTCTTACAACACTTGCAAAGTTTTGTTCCCTTACTAATAACTATGCAGTTTTTAGAAATTGTTATGTATCTCTTGCACGTCAAAATGGACTCTAATGCATTAAGGGGTTAAATTTCAGTCCTCAATGGAAAAGTCAATGTTTAGTTTTTTTTTTTCAATTTTTATGAATGCTGCAAAGAGTCATCCTTTTGGTGTTACAGAAACAGACATGCTAACGGTGATTGATCTTTGTATTAAGCTTAAATAAGGAATGCTACTGTCTTCAGATAGAAAAACGCACAGCACAAACCTGTTTGGATCGATTAGTCTGCTGCTTTTAGATGCGGTCTGTAATCGAATCTGGCCATCTGAAGCCGGTTAGCACACTAACATGATTAGCCCTGAAATGCATAGAGTGAAAAAGGCCAAAGGCTTTTATAGAAACAACCGGGCCTGACCTACGACATACAAACGGCCTGCGATTTATCTCTAATGAAATCTGTCCGTGCTGGTGGAATTTGTCTGATGCATCGCTTGATGTTTCTGATGGGGTTTATTGTAGAGATGCTGAGACCATGTTACTGCGTCTCATTGTGTTTCTGACGTGAGACACAAATGTGCATATTAAAACAAATGACATTCATTTGGAAAAGATAACACTTCTGTTTTTTTATGCCATGTTGATCAAAACACAAACAAATAATTAAAGCTTGTTTTAGGTCATTTTAATTGTGTTTTTGCTTTTTTGTTTTTTTGCTTTGAAATTAAACTGAACTGACTTTTATTATTATTTATTTATTTTTTTTAGGTTAAGTGTGTTGATCAAAATCATAATAGTGATAGTAGATTCGATTTGATTATTTTCTTATTTTATTTTATTTAGGATAAGTGTCTTGATAAATAGATTTAATTTCGTTATTTACAATTTTTGATTTCGTTTTATTTAATTTAGGTTGAGTGTGCTGATTAATTGTATTTAAAAAAATAAATCTTAAAAAGATCTAAAAATATAAAACAATGAATATTACAGTCCAGTGTTTAATAAAATAAACAAATTAACAATTTATACAACATAAATGTTCTACAGTATTGAGATTGTGGGGTTTTCTTTAACAACTGTACATACAATGAGTACAAAATGATTTGTACATTCAAAATGTAAAAAAATTTCACCCTGATTCTTTAATTCAGAAACAGGCTTGGAAAGTTGGGTCTTAAATAAAATCCCACTAGATATTTCATACTGTAAATACATGAAGTCAGGACTAATCCATTCCCGTAGCTCAAACAGTTAGAATAGCACTACAATATTGACAATATTTATACTTAAAAAAGCAATGCAAGTCATTTCGGACACAAACATCTTTCCAAAATGCATTTGACAAATAAATAATATCTAATTTTGAGGGCTTTACAATATAATATTTGTATATATTCAGGAAAATTCAGATTTTTAGTACCATTACATTTTTTTTCTTATTTTCACAATAATTAAACTTAGTAAAAAGTTGATACGTTTTTTTTTAATTGGCACAAAATCTGCAAAAATACTAACACAATGAGCAAACAAAATTAAAACTAACTACAATTCTCATTACTGTAACGGAGTAACTTAGTAAATTATATTAATTTTAGTAATTCAATCTAATTTATAGTAAACTCAATTTTAGTCAAACGCTTTATTTTTTAGGAAAGTTATTAATTAAAAGATTTTTTTTAAATATAAAAACAGTATAACAGTATACTTCTAAAAACGTGTATACATATATATCTCTTCAAATATATATATTCTATATATGCCTCTATTGTTCTCATTTGTAAGTCGCTTTGGATAAAAGCGTCTGCTAAATGATTAAATGTAAATATATATATATATGATTTATAGTATACATTACAATAAAAAGTTTACAATAATTTTATAGTAAAACGTTTTAGAATTCTACAAAAAATGTGCATAAAAACAGCAAAAATATACCACATTTACAAAATAATTAGAGTATAAACAGAGTATTAAATGAGTGGAGAGAAGTTGGTGGTTTGAATCCCTAAACTTAAATGATAAATCAGTGGTAATTTGTCATAATGCAATTGTTGGTTGCATGTTTACTGGTCACTCACGCGTCTGCGCAGGCGGTCTCGCTCCTCTCGGATGGCATTCATGGTGGCTTTGGTGCGGTTGAGATCCTCCTCTTTACTGCACAGCATCGCCGTCAGGCTCTCGTTCTCCTCCCGGAGTCCAGCCAGCTCTTTCTCCCAGCGCACACGCTCCTCACACAGACTGGGGTAGAAGTCACGGCCCAGAGCGCCCTCGATCTCCTCCACCGTCTGCAAACACACACAATCATCACATAAACCAAGTTAGCAAAGCTTAGTTTCGGCCTCATACGACATTTGCACATTTCTATTTCAAATAAATGCTGTTCTTTTGAACTTTATATTCACCGAAAAAAATCCTGAAAAATAAAATGCATCACCATTTCAACAAAAATATTGGGCAGCTGTATTCATCACTGATATTAATCAGAAATGTTCCTTGAGCAGCAAATCAGCATATTTGAATGATTTCCGAAGGATCATGTGACTCCTGCAGTAATGATGCTGAAAATTCAGTTTGATCACAGTAATAAATTTCATTTTAACAGATATTCACATAGAAAACAGTTATTTTAAATAGTAAAAATATTTCACATTTTTACTGTATTTTTGATCAAATAAATGCAGCCTTGATGAGCGGAAGAAACTTCTTTCAAAAACATTAAAAACTTTCACACAGGATTTTGCTGCTATGTTCTGTGAGGCGGAAAACACATTGACATACAAAACGTCTAGTTTTTTTAATTATTTTAATTTGCTGAATTATTACAATTATTGTTTTTTACAGAAGGGATTTTTTTATTTCTCTTTTTATCACTCTGTAAATCAGAAAATCGACTGTTTTTGTGTTTTTTTGTTTTTTACAATGTATTAGGAATAAAATGTTAAAACAAAACAGGTGAATGCTATATGATAAAACCCCTTAGTAAAATCCTTCAGAATATAAAAAATAATAAAACTAAAGTTTGGTGTACTGTATGTAGGTGCTACTGATTCACAAAAAAAAAAATAATGGCCTTAAACATCTTATTGTGATTGAAATCTAAAGACACAAATAGGTAAAGTGTACTAATAAAACCAGGCAAATGATATATGAACAAACCCCTCTGTACAAACCTTCAGAATATAGAAAAGAATAAAACTTTACATTTTGGTGCAAGTAAGGGCTGTTGAAGTGGGAAAAATACTCTCTAAAGGTATGAATTGTAGCTGACATATACAGATGCAAATACACGAAGTGCAATTATAAAACCAGGGGAATGATATATAAACAAACTCCTCAGTAAAAAACTTCAGAATAGAGATAGAAATAAAACTGTAAAGTTTTGTGTTTGTAAGTGCTGCTGAAGTGGAGAAAAAACTCTCTAAAGATATGGATTTTAACTGAAATCTACATACACAAATAGATTAATGCAATAAAATAAACACTTAAATGTGTATTTTGGATATTTTCTTTACACTAGTCTGAAAAAAACAACAACAGTTTTGAAAAGACAAGAATAGAATAAAATAAAAACAATAAAATAGATTTTAAAATCATATAACAGTATTAATAAATACAGGAAACTCATTATGATCTTTTAATCGTTTATTCTATGCAGCAGTGAGATCAAAATGCAAAGCAAATGAAGACATTTCCCAAAGTCTCCAGCTTCTCAGATGTTTCTCCTGAGAAAAAAAACCCATCAGTGTTGTGATGATGACTAAAAGTCCAGGAACTACAGGCTCTTATAACAGTGAGTCAGCAGCAAAACATCAGGCTTTACTGACATCACTCACATCCTACAGACTGTATTGAATTATTGATAATACCAGCATGAGGAAAAAGTGGGGTATAAATATAAAAGATGTGGAGTCATTTGGCTCCACAGTCTCAGAATTCTGACTATTAACATGAAATATTGTGATATAAATCTAGTCTACTTTGCAGCTTATTTTGGTCAAGAACCACCCACTTAGGAAAAGATGACTGTAAAGAGACCAATCGTAATTTTTTTTTCATGAGCTATTTAGATGCGAGCGAATCTAAAATATATTACAGTTCAAAAGTATTTTCAAAAGAAATTAATATTTGTATTCAGTTAGGATGCATTAAATTGATCAAAAGTGAGAGTAAAGACATTTATAATGTTACAAAAGATTTCCATTTCAAATTTCTGCTCTAAGACTTTGTTCAACAAAGAATCCTGAAAAATAAAATGCATCACGGTTTCGTCAGAAATAGGAAGCAGCACGACTGTTTTCAACATCGATAATAATCAGAAATGTTTCTTGAGCAGTAAATCATCATATTTTCATGATTTCTGAAGATCACGTGACATTAGGCCTGTCGCGATAGTCGATAAATCAATTAATTGGCCGAAAAAAAAAAATGAGCTCGATAATATTTTCGGCCGTGATGATTTTTTTACATTTTTATTTAAATAATGTAGCATGTCATGTCACGATGTGGGGTTAGTCTGGAGCGCAGCCTGTGGAGAAAACACCCTCTCCATGTCCCGGGAATAAAGAGATACATCTCACTAGAGTTGCCAGCTTTGGGAAGCGCCTTTCATTTGCTTGTGGATATTTACGTCGCAAATAGAGATCGACCGATATGGGTTTTTCTATAGCCGATGCCGATGTTTAGAGGTCAGGGTCAGCTGATGGCCGATCTGTGCTGCCGATTTTTAGGGCCGATGTTTTGAAGTTTTCCCCTTCATTTGCATGCTAAAATGTCACACTAATAATAAGTGGATGCACAACATTTCTAAACTTATCATCATTTATTGAGCACTGACTTGAACCATCTCTCGAATCTTAATTTTGTGCACTGCACGGTATTAAAATAAAAAATGTTTCCAAAGTTAACCAAACAAAATCAATAAACTGACCAAGTATTAAATATATAAAACAGGTAATATATATATACATATATATATATATATATATATAAATAAAAGTCAATCATTTACATAAAAGTTTTAGAGCATTTATCAAGTAGAATTTTTCAAGTTTGTTGGAACATAAATGTAAACTTAAATATACATTTAAATAAATACAATTTTAAAAATAAAAATCTGAAAACTATAAAAAAATAAATATATAAAAAATAAATAACAGTAGTGCTGCAAACACACTAGCAACCAGCAACATTTCTGTTTGGTATAATCAGTGTTGGAAAGGTTACTTTGGAAATGTAATAGGTTACAGATTACAAGTTACCCTGTTTAAAATGTAATAGTAGTGTAGCTTTTTCAATTACTTTATTAAAGTAATGTAACTAATTACTTTTGAATACTTTTTGATTACTTTTCTAAATTTGTGAAAATTAAAGAATAATAAATAAAAGCATATACATCAACTTAAATACAGTTATCTAATAAGCATGTGACGTATTCTGTGTAATAAACTCCTGAAACATTGGTGTTTTTTTTAAACTGCTGTCTCTGTATATGATGATAGTTTTCTCAAAATAAGTAAAATGCACATGAAGTGACACAGAGCAGTTCTAGAAATTATGTTTATGTGCTTGTGTACTCCTATATTGAGGCGGCAGAGGTTGAAAACGCTGCGAGCTTCAGTAGGCCTATGTGTAGTAAATGAAACCATGTCTTTGCCATTAATTTACAGGAGGGAAGGACTGGGAAAAAAATTCAGACTGGAAAATTCAAACTCATACAAACAAATTCACGGACAAAACTATTTTTGGTATGGACCTGACATAAAAAAAAAAGGTTTAAATCTTTAATTTGGGGACATGCTAAATAATTAAAAGTTCTCTTCTGAACTGCACCTTCACTTCCATTTTTCTCTTCAGTCTCTTTATTTTGCCCTGTTATCCATCTCTCTCATGACTTTAATACTCAAGATTGAACAAAACTATACTTTACAATACAATACTCTACAATACTACAATATCTTTATAGAAAAATCCTTATACTGTACACGAGTCATGTTTTTCCCTTACAAAAATTGACCATGCTTTTTTTTTATTAGCCTATATACAATAACCTTGTTTCGTTTTGTTTTTTGCAAATGGATTTGTATTTATTTTTAAATAACTCAATTTGTAAAATCATTTAAAATTTTTGGTTACCACAGTTAAACAATAGTAACCATTTTCTATGGATTTATAGAAATATATTAAAACATTAATTTTCGTAAGGGTTGTGTTGTTGTCTGTCCATAGCTCCCCCTAAACCTATAAAAAAATCTGAATTTTTTTCAGCTAAATTACTACTGTAACATTACAACAGATAATAATGATGTCCTTTATATAGTATTTTGAGTGATGACTGAGGAGCAACGTGCTGCTGCTTGATTAAATAAATAAAAAAACAAAGACAAAAAAAGCATCTTTACAGATGAAACTGACCTGGAACCCTGAACAGGAGTTCTGCTTCTTTCCCCCTCTGTGCGCTTCCACAGTCGCATTGATTACTCTGAGTCTGATCCAAACCGTTTGGCGGAGGCGCGGAGAGCGCGCGAGTCATGACTAACACTTCATGGTTTATTAGAGATTTAATTATCAAATGGCGGATTCGCAAATGATCGCTTTAGTACATTCGGCAGGCAATTATACTTTAATGATATTAAATAGTGGGGCAAAATCGGCTGCCAGGCCACCGGGAATTGTCCCGGATCTCCCGGTGTCCAGTCCGCGCCTGATTTCCACAGACACGCAGAACGTGCAGGAGTCATATATTGCATTTTTTGGGCTTAATATTCACAGACACTAGTCCATGTCATGTTTTGATTCAAGTGTACTGACCTACTTTTGATTTAGTCATCCAAAATGTGGCATATTCCGTCCGCGTTAGGCATTCCGTTTTTATGACTGGATTCTACGAACCAGACTGTGTTTCCGCATCCCGGAAATTATTAGGGCGGTATGTCTCAGAATAGTCAGTGCAATTTGGGAAAGAAATCAGTTAAATCTGTATGTGGATGTGTGTAAACATTCAAATGTAATCCACTTTGTAATCGTTAAAAATTTCATAAGTAACTGTAATTTAATTACTCATTTTTTCTTAGTAACTGTAACTAATTACAGTTACATTAATTTTGTAATTAAATTACGTAACGCCGTTACATGTAACTAGTTACTCCCCAACACTGGGTATAAATGACACAGAACATCTAAAGTGCATTCTAATTTCAAACGTACATCGCAGTCTGTTCATTATTAAAATAAAGTACAGTCCACCAAACATTTAAAAGGTTACACTTGTCAGTTTAAATAGACCGTAGTATACCGGTCCACTCTGCTGTTATGCACGTTTTTGCTCATGTAAAGAGGATGATCTTTCCGTCTAGTTTACATTAAATAAATAAAAAATATTATAGTTTAACATTCAGATACATTGCGAATATGGAAACATTTGGATATGTGCAGAACGAGACGTGAGCAATAACCTCCAAATACATCTGGTCAAACCCGCGCTCGCTCGTCCTCGTATGGATCGGATCATTTTTCGGATCACCAAAAAAAAAAAAAAGGCCAAGACAAATAAACATACGTTTTGTCTTTTTTTATTAACATTAAATTATTAAATTAAAATATATGAAATCAACTTAAAGTGCACATAATATCTTATTTTTAACATAATAGCCGGACTTCTCATCTCCCAGTGTGCTGTGATGAAGTGAGCAGTTATCGTCTCAGAGCTCTCCGTCCCCCTGGACGTCCATCCGTCTGTCGTGAGCGCAACAGAGGATGCTCGGGATAGTTCATCCACAACCGTTTTCTTCTCCTGTTCATAAAGATCTGGCACAATATTTTCACTCTAACCTCTTTCCTTCATCATTATATCTGACAGGGAATCCAAAATGAACCAGCCGTTCAAGCTCCTCCGTTCCTCCGCTCGCCATGACCACTGAGTGTGGACTAAACATGCGCAACTTTTTTTTTTCATAAATCAATCCGCGGGTCACGTGTGTGCCGAACCGAAGATATTGATCCGAACGGATCACGGATCAATGATGATCCGTTGCACCACTACTATAGTGTGTCATTTGAAAACATTGCAGATGCGTTTTAAAATACAACAACGAGCACCACGAAACCATTTAAAGAGGCGCATTCAGCGGTCTTCCTTGACGGGAAACAGTCAACAAAGTAAAATGATCTCCAACGTATGCCGTTCTCTCTTCATTTTATCAAATGATCATAATCACATCTATTCATTTTATAGTCCTGCTACTAGCATTTTATTCAAGACTAAAACCCCTTTAATTCGGGTGAGAAAGCTTTTTTTCCAAGTGGCTTTTGCACATAATAATAATACCGCTGCAGGCGCATTTTGCAGCATTAAAGTAATTAATTGATCGCTAATTTAAACGACGATCGATCATGGAAATTATCGAATATTGACATCCCTAAATACAAATGAGTTGGATGGAAAACTGGTTATTGTCTGCATCAAACCATGCTTCCGAACAAATGTCATTCACTGTTCTGGGCAGCTCCAGGACAGCTGTCTCTCCGAGCGCGCTGCTGTCTGTGAGCGGCGGAGTAACGTCAGAGACAGTTTACTTTGGTAACGTCACGCTGCAGTGTTTGTTAGAGCGATCAACTTCTCCACCCCATTTACAGAGTGAAATTCTCTGACTACCTTTATCTCCCAGGACTGCTGTTGAATCTTCCAAAAGTTTTGGCTTGTGCTGCTTCACATGCAGTGGCAGCAGCAGCACTTTCCACCGCACCAATAACACGGGGCTGCCCGCCGACGTGCCTGACTTTAAATCGGCGCTACTAAACACGGATAACGGCCGATGCCGATATATTAAAAAATGACAAATATCGGCCCGATATATCGGTCGACCTCTAGTCGCAAGTGATACAGCATTGTACTTGCACAACTATTTTACTTTATTTTAATACCGCGTAGCATATTTTGCAAATAACTTCGTTGCCCTTTCTGTCGAAATGGGTCTACTTTTCGCTTGCTTCATTTGGCTATCTCAGTTGAATATGTCTGTAGGCGTGTGTCAACGTGCCCAGTGAGTGTACACACACACATGCACGCACACACGCGCGTCTTTCCAAAGTGCTTAGGCAGCTGCGCTCCTGAGGCCTTTGTCATTGCTAAGCATCTATCAGCTGCGATCTCCGTTACAACAAGGACATTTCAGCAATAGATTTCCACCACCATCAAACCCTTGCCACCGACAAAAAGTGTTTGTGTGGACCCCATTTTTCAAACACAACGGGTATTTTCAACCCCAAGGAAGCTGATTGAGTTGGTTCTTTTCACATGACCTGGTGTGCTTGCGTCATTCTGAAAAGCGGAGGTGTTTTTAATTAGATGTGGGGCAGACGCACCTGAAAAAAAATGAGCGTGTCTCTTCTTTTATGAACGCACATACCGCATTTGAAATAACAAACTTGAGCACAAAAAAAGACGTGATATGTGAACGGCCCCTTCATCTGTCAAAATGTTAGAATAGAAAACAGCTGTTTTAAAATTTTAATAATATTTTACTTCACTGTATTTTTGATCAAATAAGTGCAGTCTTGAGGAGCAGAAGAGACTTCTTTCAAAATCATTAAAAACAGTTTTTCCAGTCTTTTCCAGTCTATATATTGAAAGGTTTTTACTAGATCAAGCTGCAAAAGTGTTAGAGTGTATAGTTGAAAGTTAAGAAATTGCGTAAAGCCAGCCAATCAGACAGTTTGTGGTGTAGCACACTACATGCATGAGCTGGTACATGGCCTCCTGTATATGGAGTCAAAATAATGCTGCATATATATATATATATATATATATATATGCAAAAAAAAATAAAGTTTTGCAAACAAAAAATAAAGTATTGAGAAAAATAATTAAGCTTTTCGCAAACAAAAATAAAGAATTGCAAAAGAAAATAAAGTATCGGGAGAAAAAAAATGAAGTTTTGCAAAACTTGCATATATATGCGGCTAGGGGTGTAACGGTACGTGTATTCGTACCGGACCGTTTCAGTACAGGGCTTTCGGTACGGTGCATATGTGTACCAAATGACGGAATGCAATATTTTGTGCGCAGAACATAAGTACATTTTCGTGTTTCCAAACGAACATATTAAGTGGTGGAAGTCTCCGCGTTCAGCGCAAATCCCGCCCTGCAGCTGATTCTAAGGCCGGTGACACACTGGATGCGTGGCGTGAGCGTTTTTAATTCGGCTCCCATCCCATGTTAACAGGTTAGAGCTTGCAGACTGCCTGCGCGAGATGCGCATCTCAGGCGCGGCGGAAAATGCGTGCATGCTAGAAATAGAACCGACGCCTATTTTTCACGCGACACGCGCACGTTAGAAGCGTTTCCAGGCAAAATAGAATAGGAAAATATGTTTATATGTCATTTTGTACACAAATACATATTAATAAATGACACTTTGATGTTTGAAAATCTATAGGTTGACATAAATTCAGATATAAATGTAATTAAAAAAATAAATGAATAATTATCGATTTTCAAATATTGCACCTGTCAAACATAGTCTATTTTGCCGTCAATACTGTTGACGGTGTCCTTTATCAGTAGGCTTTATACTTATGCTCAACATGAAGTATAGATATTGTTGTCATGAAGACAAGAGCCTGGTCTGTCGGTGGTCTCCCTCTATGTCACCTACAGTAGCAGCAAGCTGGGATTGGTAATGCTGCACTGTAATCATAGTTATTTATTTAGATTTTTCATTATATTTTATTATATGATATTGGTTTGAGACTGAGAGTATTTTATTTAGTGGAGAACTTTGCAGCAGTATTTTATTTCTTATTCTATTTTTATTTTATATATATATTTTATTAAAAAGTATTTTTTTTAAAAGTGTATAGTAATAAACAACCTGTAGTTTAATGTTTGCATTTCTTTCCCTTACTGTACCGAAAATGAACCGAACCGTGACTTTAAAACCGAGGAACGTACCGAACTGTGATTTTTGCGTACCGTTACACCCCTATATGCGGCATTATTTTGACTCGATACCTGTATGCATCTGTCAGGTGTTATACCTTGATGGCCAGATCGCAGTGTTCGCTGGCAGTGGTCAGCTGCTCGATGTGTCTGTCCACCTCTGCCACAGACAGACTGCATGTGCTCTTCTTACGGCCGCACAGGACGCTCTCCAGACCCGTCAAAACACGCTGCAGCTCCGAGTTCAGGTCACTGCAGTTATCTGAAAAAAAAAAAAAACACAGACAAACAATATCTGTGATATTTATTCAAACAAACATTAATAATTTACATTAACCATACTTGAGAACTCCAAAAAATCTCCTGCAGATTGTAATAATACTACAGCAGGCAAATGAAATGGAAAAATCTGAACTCATATGAATCAATATGATCGCTGACATGAGCGGATTATTGATCCAGAGCTGTATTAATGTTCCCGACTGCATGGAATGTGCCGTCATACATTAACCATGAGACATAAAAGTGCTCATGTGATAAACACTGGATGAACAGAAGCACTTCACATCGAACCTCCAAGATCATTTAAACTAGAGATTCATCACTTTAATGGCATGATTCTGAAGTTTAGTTCTGTATGAAGTAAATGACAGTCTGTTCGTGCATTGAATTTATTTAATACACCAGTTTCAGAATTTGAGTAGAATTACTGAAACAAATGAACTTTTCCACAACATTCTAATTTATTTACATGCACCTGTATCTAAAGCTAAATAAACAAAAAATTCACAAATAAAACCATTTATAAAAACGAAAACAACAGAATTACTAAACTTTACCTAAATTAAAATTATAACAAAATATACAAATAAAATCGAAAATGATACTAAAAGTCTGAATATATAATTGTTAATTAGAAGCTTAATTTCTCTAACAGTGATTTGAAAACAGCTTCATTATTAACACTTTTGTAATGTGAAGCTATTTGAATCATGCCAATAAAGCTTCTAGAATCTGAATCTGTCATTACCTTTCACAGACGGGACTGATGCATGCTGGGAATGTCTATACAATACAGCGGTAGTTAAAAACGCTATTAGACGGCGTGAATCACAGCCACTGAAGGTACAATGCCAGCATCCTGACTGCTGAGAGCTTTAAAAGCTTCTGTGTGGAGCGTATCGGCTCGATCGAGTGAAAAAAATAAAGAAAGCAGAGCGAAGACGGCGATTACGCACAGCAAAATGAGTCATTATAAATGAAGACTATACACACTCACAAAGATTATTTCTCTCTTTCAGGAAAAGCTTTTATTTGCTCTCTAATGAACTTCACTGCTGCTTGGAAGAAACACTGGAGATCTCTGTCTGTGATTGCTGCTGTAAATGAGGAATACTGAAGCCTGTTTTTAGGCCCACTGCGACATTCCTTCCATGACAGATGCACGTTTTTACAGAAATGCATACTTTTTTGGATTAGAGTAAAGAAGATTTTGCAGTTCAAATGTGCTTAGTTATCAAGTAAATGTTTTTAAATGGTAGTTTCCAAAAATAGGCATGATGTTCAATAATTAAAATATGATTACACATATTTAATGTTTATTGTAACATTATTTTCATGAAATTTTTACATTTGCATAATTATGACGCTATTTTCATGGCACTAAATTTTACATTGTAAATTAGCATTTTAACATTATTTTCATCACACTATTATTTTACATTTAAACTGATATTATTTTCATTCATATTTATTTCACGTTTATATTCATTATTTTACATTTGCATTATTATAAAAATCATTGTAAGACAGTTTTGTTTTATATTTACAAGTATTATTTCACATTTAAATTGAATTTTTCACATTTTCATTGAAATTATTTTCATTAAATTATTATTTTACAAATATATTTCTTATTTTACATCTGCATCATGACATGATTTTAATGACATTATTTTAAATTTGTATAATCGATACATTTTTTCATGACATCATTATTTTACATTTATATTACTTAGACATTTTTCTTGTGTAATGTTTTCATGACATTATTATTTTATATAATTATTTACTATTTTACATTTACATTATTTTAACATTATTTATAAGACAGCATTTTTTTATATTTACAATGCCATTTTTAAAAAACATGATTTTAATTGAATTATATTATTTATATTCACATTTATTATTCTACATTTGTATTGTGTCATTATTATTTTACATGTTCATTATTATAACAATTAAGCCCAGTCCTTCATAAATCACGTTTTTCAGATTTCCCTCAGGTTTCCCGTCTGTCAGTCTGCATTTCTGAGATTGGATTTGGAAATATAATAATCCATCAGGTTTTCTGGGTCCTACTGAACAGTTCAGCTCCTCACCCATGTCTGCTGTGACCAGTGTGGACTGGTTCTCAGGCAGTGAGATGGACGCCTGGTCGGGGTCCTGATCGACGCTCCGGTCGTCCTCGTTAACTTCCTGCTGGCTGTGACTTAGATCGGAGCGGAGCTCGGAAAACTCATCTTCCTCCCTGAGAAACACACAGAGCAGTTATGATGGATGAGAAGAATCATGGCAGAAAGTGTGGAGAAGTCCTTTTGATACGGTCATTTTGATTCAGTGTGAATCTATGGAAGCTTGATTGCCCCAAAGATTAAAAAAATAATAATAGTAATGTTTTTTTCTCATAGTTTTAAGTTTATATGTCACAATTCACAATTTTGACTTTATTCTTGGATTTCACAGTTGACGTCTTGCAATTACGACCATTTTTTTCATAATTCAGAGTTTTCATCTTGCGATTCTGACCGTTTTTGTCGCAATTCTGAGTTTACATCTTGCAATTCTGACCATTTTTGTCGCAATTCTGAGTTTACATCTCACGATTCTGACCGTTTTTGTCGCAATTCTGAGTTTACATCTTGCAATTCTGACCATTTTTGTCGCAATTCTGAGTTTACATCTTGCGATTCTGACCATTTTTGTCGCAATTCTGAGTTTACATCTTGCAATTCTTACCATTTTTGTCGCAATTCTGAGTTAACATCTCACGATTCTGACCGTTTTTGTCGCAATTCTGAGTTTACATATTGCAATTCTGACCATTTTTGTCGCAATTCTGAGTTTACATCTTGCAATTCTTACCATTTTTGTCGCAATTCTGAGTTTACATCTCACGATTCTGACCGTTTTTGTCGCAATTCTGAGTTTACATATTGCAATTCTGACCATTTTTGTCGCAATTCTGAGTTTACATCTTGCAATTCTGACCATCTTTGTCGCAATTCTGAGTTTACATCTTACGATTCTGACCATTTTTGTCACAATTCTGAGTTTACATCTTGCAATTATGACCATTTTTGTCAATTCTGAGTTTACATTTTGCAATTCTGACCATTTTTGTCATAATTCTGAGTTTACATCTCACGATTCTGACCGTTTTTGTCGCAATTCTGAGTTTGTCTAGCAATTCTGACTTTATTCTCTGAATTCAGAGTTGACATCTTGCAATTCTGACCGTTTTTGTCACAATTCTGAGTTTACATCTTGCAATTATGACCATTTTTGTCGCAATTCTGAGTTTACATCTTGCAATTATGACCATTTTTGTCACAATTCTGAGTTTACATCTCACGATTCTGACCGTTTTTGTCGCAATTCTGAGTTTACATCTTGCAATTCTGACCATTTTTGTCGCAATTCTGAGTTTACATCTTGCAATTCTGACCATTTTTGTCGCAATTCTGAGTTTACATCTTGCAATTCTTACCATTTTTGTCGCAATTCTGAGTTTACATCTTGCAATTCTTACCATTTTTGTCGCAATTCTGAGTTTACATCTTATGATTCTGACCATTTTTGTCGCAATTCTGAGTTTACATCTTGCAATTCTGACCGTTTTTGTCGCAATTCTGAGTTTGTCTAGCAATTCTGACTTTATTCTCTGAATTCTGAGTTTACATCTTGCAATTCTGACCATTTTTGTCGCAATTCTGAGTTTACATCTTGCAATTCTGACCATTTTTGTCGCAATTCTGAGTTTACATCTTGCAATTCTTACCATTTTTGTCGCAATTCTGAGTTTACATCTTGCAATTCTTACCATTTTTGTCGCAATTCTGAGTTTACATCTTGCAATTATGACCATTTTTGTCACAATTCTGAGTTTACATCTTGCAATTCTTACCATTTTTGTCGCAATTCTGAGTTTACATCTTGCAATTCTTACCATTTTTGTCGCAATTCTGAGTTTACATCTTGCAATTCTTACCATTTTTGTCACAATTCTGAGTTTACATCTTGCAATTCTTACCATTTTTGTCGCAATTCTGAGTTTACATCTTGCAATTCTTACCATTTTTGTCGCAATTCTGAGTTTACATCTTGCAATTCTTACCATTTTTGTCGCAATTCTGAGTTTACATCTTGCAATTCTTACCATTTTTGTCGCAATTCTGAGTTTACATCTTGCAATTCTTACCATTTTTGTCACAATTCTGAGTTTACATCTTGCAATTCTTACCATTTTTGTCACAATTCTGAGTTTACATCTTGCAATTCTTACCATTTTTGTCACAATTCTGAGTTTACATCTTGCAATTCTTACCATTTTTGTCACAATTCTGAGTTTACATCTTGCAATTCTTACCATTTTTGTCGCAATTCTGAGTTTACATCTTACGATTCTGACCATTTTTGTCACAATTCTGAGTTTACATCTTGCAATTATGACCATTTTTGTCAATTCTGAGTTTACATTTTGCAATTCTGACCATTTTTGTCATAATTCTGAGTTTACATCTCACGATTCTGACCGTTTTTGTCGCAATTCTGAGTTTGTCTAGCAATTCTGACTTTATTCTCTGAATTCAGAGTTGACATCTTGCAATTCTGACCGTTTTTGTCACAATTCTGAGTTTACATCTTGCAATTATGACCATTTTTGTCGCAATTCTGAGTTTACATCTTGCAATTATGACCATTTTTGTCACAATTCTGAGTTTACATCTCACGATTCTGACCGTTTTTGTCGCAATTCTGAGTTTACATCTTGCAATTCTGACCATTTTT